>NW_027137037.1:0-273489 GCF_040869045.1 Eurosta solidaginis | reverse complement strand
ACCTTTAGCCCGGTAAGCAAATTAAAAAAAAAAACGCAATATGTAGGCTACACGAGAACGGAGACGTCGAGTAACCAAAACAAATGCGTTAAACAAATTCGTACACATTATTTATCAATTTAACTCTAGAATTAAAGGATATACAACGAGAAACAACGTTTGACAACCTTTAAACAGTTTTAATAACTATCTCAAAAATTATCGCTCTGATGCAAACAACTGATGAGTTATCTACTTAAATATGATGAACAAAACGACTTACGTATTTTAAACATGCTAACCTTTAGCCCGGTAAGCAAATTAAAAAAAAAACGCAATATGTAGGCTACACGAGAACGGAGACGTCGAGTAACCAAAACAAATGCGTTAAACAAATTCGTACACGTTATTTATCAATTTAACTCTAGAATTAAAGGATATACAACGAGAAACAACGTTTGACAACCTTTAAACAGTTTTAATAACTATCTCAAAAATTATCGCTCTGATGCAAACAACTGATGAGTTATCTACTTAAATTTGATGAACAAAACGACTTACGTATTTTAAACATGCTAACCTTTAGCCCTGTAAGCAAATTAAAAAAAAAACGCAATATGTAGGCTACACGAGAACGGAGACGTCGAGTAACCAAACCAAATGCGTTAAACAAATTCGTACACGTTATTTATCAATTTAACTCTAGAATTAAAGGATATACAACGAGAAACAACGTTTGACAACCTTTAAACAGTTTTAATAACTATCTCAAAAATTATCGCTCTGATGCAAACAACTGATGAGTTATCTACTTAAATATGATGAACAAAACGACTTACGTATTTTAAACATGCTAACCTTTAGCCCGGTAAGCAAATTAAAAAAAAAACGCAATATGTAGGCTACACGAGAACGGAGACGTCGAGTAACCAAAACAAATGCGTTAAACAAATTCGTACACGTTATTTATCAATTTAACTCTAGAATTAAAGGATATACAACGAGAAACAACGTTTGAGAACCTTTAAACAGTTTTAATAACTATCTCAAAAATTATCGCTCTGATGCAAACAACTGATGAGTTATCTACTAAAATTTGATGAACAAAACGACTTACGTATTTTAAACATGCTAACCTTTAGCCCGGTAAGCAAATTAAAAAAAAAAACGCAATATGTAGGCTACACGAGAACGGAGACGTCGAGTAACCAAAACAAATGCGTTAAACAAATTCGTACACGTTATTTATCAATTTAACTCTAGAATTAAAGGATATACAACGAGAAACAACGTTTGACAACCTTTAAACAGTTTTAATAACTATCTCAAAAATTATCGCTCTGATGCAAACAACTGATGAGTTATCTACTTAAATTTGATGAACAAAACGACTTACGTATTTTAAACATGCTAACCTTTAGCCCGGTAAGCAAATTAAAAAAAAAAACGCAATATGTAGGCTACACGAGAACGGAGACGTCGAGTAACCAAAACAAATGCGTTAAACAAATTCGTACACGTTATTTATCAATTTAACTCTAGAATTAAAGGATATACAACGAGAAACAACGTTTGACAACCTTTAAACAGTTTTAATAACTATCTCAAAAATTATCGCTCTGATGCAAACAACTGATGAGTTATCTACTTAAATATGATGAACAAAACGACTTACGTATTTTAAACATGCTAACCTTTAGCCCGGTAAGCAAGTTAAAAAAAAAAACGCAATATGTAGGCTACACGAGAACGGAGACGTCGAGTAACCAAAACAAATGCGTTAAACAATTCGTACACGTTATTTATCAATTTAACTCTATAATTAAAGGTGTTCGGCCGGGGTGCGTATGCTCCTGAGTCGTAGGTGGGCGCACCGGGGTCGATCTCAGTGGGAATAGGTGTATGGAATAGAAAATAAGCAAATAGACGAGATTTCTCGTTATAATATATGTGGTTTATTGTATAACTATATGAATTAGTTGGTTACAATATTACCTGAATTTATTGTGATCAGAACGGCAGAGATCGTTGGCGGCAGATGCGTGCTGGTTGGCTGTTGAAATCAAAGAGGCCGGTCGTATAGCAAGCTACAACCGTTGACCCGCAAAATCCTCCGTTTTGGAGGGGAAAGGCACCCACACATCAACCCCGACATGCATATGCATGAGTGCTGACTAAAAGCACACATACACGTGCATGTACATGCATGCACATGCATGAGGGTGATGGTGTGGGTGGTTATAAATTAATTCGAGTATCGAGTATCGATTTGCAGAGTTGCAT
Source organism: Eurosta solidaginis (assembly GCF_040869045.1). Lineage (NCBI taxonomy): Eukaryota > Metazoa > Arthropoda > Insecta > Diptera > Tephritidae > Eurosta > Eurosta solidaginis. Next base: position 271,227 of record NW_027137037.1, on the reverse strand, counting down.
TGGGGGGGTCGCAATCAGATGCGGAAAAGTTAGGCATCCTGCCTAAACATGCCGGCCCCCCTTGCGATACGCAACATCGTTTTCCGCCAATGACCTCCGCTGAAATGAGAAAAATTATTATAAGACTTACACACTAAACTTAATCTAAATGAGGAGTTCGTCTGCGATGCAAAATGGCCGGGAATCCTTTCCGACTTGCTTAGCATGCCACCTGAGCTAAGATGAAAGAATTAGCGGTTATGAACAGTGAAGTGAATATTTCTTGCCATTGAATTATACATAATTCTTAAATATAGAAATTCAGAATGTAACATTTGTATTGTCGATGGCCAGTAAGGCTGGACGAAGAGGCCGAGGTCTCCGTTCCAGAGTGGCACCATTTTTTGTTATTGTTTGGTTTTTTTGTCGTTCCGGATGGAGAGGCCGAGGTCTCCATTCCAGATTTGCGGTTTTTTTTTTGTTGGTTGGACGAAGAGGCAGAGGTCTCCGTTCCAGACTCGAAGGTTTTGAGGTTTTTCTGGGCTGGACGAAGAGGCCGAGGGTCTCCGTTCCAGCGTATAACGTGTCGTGTCGCTCTCAGGGCGACTGTGGAATTTTATGGATGTGCCAGGGCGAGTGGCCGTGAGGTTGGTTGGGTGATGCGCGTTTTCGCCGCAGCGCATGTATTTCGTCAGTTGTGTATTATATTATTACCCTACAAAACACCTGGTCACAAACCTACCCACGCCCATGCAAATGTGACTACGAATGTAACCTGTCACCGTAAAATGACTAGTCAAATGACGTGGAGTGACGAGAGCGTTTTTGCAGAATAGTTAGGGCTGTGATTTCGAGCAGCTTATATATTTCAACATAACCGGCAAGATTGCGGTGTGTGGGAGGTTGGAGCGGACGTGATTCCAAGCCACCCGCGCAAAATGACTTGTTTTCGTGATACGCGTGGCGTTTTATTAACAACGTACGTTAAAATGTATGAATAAACCGAGTTTAAACCGAAGCGTAGAGGCTGACGAAGGTATGTATTTAATTTTGTGCGCAAGCTCATGAAGAATAGCGAACATCATAATTAAATTGGAACATGTACCAACTGCCGGTGCTTACATGCAGATTGGCGATGCGTTCTCCCCGACGCGTTCTATCTGCACGTATCATTATTAGATTGCATGCAGCCCTGTCGTGTATTTATTGGTTAGTTGACAGCTAGTATGGTGAGTTTGTGGCGTGCGAATATATATATACATATATGAATTTGCTTGCCCTTGAAACAAAAACTAGGTCACTGGGGTAGTGGCACACTAGGCCGGTAGAAAAGGTTGACTTTTCCCAATTTCGGGACTTTGTCGTGTCGGGATTCTTTACTTTCGGGACTCGGATGGTTTTTGCACCGAGCTCTTATAATGACCTTTTGTGATATTTGTTGTTGAAAAACAACAAGTCCTGCCCCCCAGCCATAAACAGTACCCAAAAAAAAACGGAAAGGGTAACAGCAACGACAACAAAAAAATGTCTCTGTAAAAAAAAAATGTTAAATTTTTTGTGCAAGGAGAGGTTTGGTTTTGTTTTGTTTTCCTCTTTTTTTTGAATTCATTTGTTATGGATGACTGCTTGGTACTGCAGTAGATGCCCGTATTGGCAAAAATACGAAAGACGCGTCAGTCCCGATTGTGATGTTTTGTGTGGTTATCGGTACTTATTTTGTCCATTTAATGTTCGGTATCCGCCCTTAGTCTGACAGCACTAGTGAGGCTGCCGTGGTTATTGCGGGTTGCCATCCAGTTGTTTTCCCGTAACAGGAATTTTCCAGGATACATGAATGCAGGATTGTGGTGGATAAATTACCCTCACCACATTGTTATTTGGATTTTCAAGCTGTTTAAATGTAAGTATGACGGGTTCCTCACTGATTTTTAATAGTTTTTTTTTTCTAATGGGTTTTTTTTTTTTTTTTTTTTTTTAGATGGAACCGATGCAAATGCTTCTCGTGTGTTTGGAGACTGGGGGAGAGGACCCAATCCAGGTGGTGGCGGATGTGCAATACCCGGAGCGGCGGAGGGGCTCCCACATTTGCCACGCGCCGGACGAGTTGGTGCAGCAGGCGGTGGGGGAGGTGTTGCGGCAAGTTAGGCCCTGTGTGCTCCGGGCCCTGCAGACGCCTCTGGTGGTAAAACTACGCGGGAGCACCACCGCCTGGTACGCCAAGTTCCATCAGGCGCAGGAGAACGTGTTGTGGGAGCAGCAGCCAGCACAGGGTCCAACGCCTCAGGGGGGGTATCGATGTCGTGTGTGCCAACGGCATCTTCGGTCGTTTGGCGGCTTGATTGCCCATCTAAATGGGCATATGCAATTTTACCCGTATAGGTGTTGGAGTTGCCCCAAGCGGTATGCGTCGTCCGCAGCGCTCTCCGTGCATCGCCGTCTTCGCCACTGAAGTGGGTTTCTGTGCCACTCAGTTACGGCTGTGAAGTAAGTTTTAATTTAAAATTTGTTGGAAAGAAGAAAAAAAAATAATAAATTGATTTGTATTATCCTTCCATATCATATTCCGTATCATATTATTTCGTTCTGATTAGTTACGGGGGGGGGGGGGGGGGGGGGGGGTTGCTCTTGTGATGTAACCTTGTGTTGTCTTCTCTAATCTTAGACAGACGCAAACAAGAAACGCACCATTGGGTGGTCGAGTTGGGGTAGCATGGCAACTCTGTCGTCTCTAGTTTTCTTGTATGTATCATACATACATACATACTGGTTTGAACATTCCAGTATAGAGAATGAAGCAAAAAAAAAAATGAATCGAAAGATTTATTTTACCGTTTTTTTTTTGCTTCAATTCATGTGGAGTTTTACGCGTTGCTGGACAAAAAGGTAAGTGGTAAAACATTTTTCAATAATTTTACTGAAATAAATATTTTCTTAGGTTATTTCAGATTTTTAACTCATTTTCTTTATTTTTTTTCTTTTTCAGGTGGATGGCGGGGGCAAAAAGAATGGCAATAGTGGCTTCAATTCATGTGGAGTTTTACGCGTTGCTGGACAAAAAGGGTGAGTGGTAATATATTTTGCAATAATTTTACTGAAATAAATATTTTCTTAGGTTATTTCAGATTTTTAACTCATTTTCTTTATTTTTTCTTTTTCAGGTGGATGGCGGTGGCAAAAAAATGCCAATAGTGGCCGGACCAGCAGCCGGCGCCGTAGGAGATGGTTTACCAGCCACATTTTTACCAGAAGTTTCCGACATAATGCGGAGTTTCGGCGACAGCGATCACCCACGCCTAGAAAGTGTCAAATTGGTGGAACACATACTGCAACAGCAATTACGTGGTATGTTTAATGAAGCCTCTTTTGTTGCAATGCGACGAAAAAAATAGTCCTTGTCCAGCACAGGCTGATGTGGAATTTCCTACTTCGAACAACACGCAGCAGCTCGCAGTTTTCCCCAGTAAGTTATTAATTATAAGCAACAAACTTAAAAATAAAATGCCTACAAGTGGTCATAAATATAGTGCTCTACTGCCCACATATGATGAAAAAGAAAATTTGCCAATTATAGTTTGGCTAATTGTCAAATACCTCAGCGAAAGTGGTTACAAATATGAAGTTATAGTAATTGACGATGGTAGTCCAGATGGAACTTTAGATTTAGCTTAGGATCTATAAAAAATCTATGGGGAACCGACGATAGTGCTGCGACCGCGCGAATCCAAACTGGGTCTTGGTACTGCCTACATCAACGGTATCAAACACGCCACTGGAGATTTTATTATAATAGTGGATGCGGATTTGAGCCATCATCCGAGATTCATTCCCGCATTCATTGAGCTTCAAGCTACAAAGGACTATGATATAGTCTCAGGTACACGGTATAGAGGTGAGGGTGGGGTTTTCGGTTGGGACTTCAAACGTAAACTCATATCTCGCTGAGCTAACTTCCTTTCGCAAATTCTACTGCGTCCCAATGCGTCGGATTTAACTGGTTCATTTCGTTTAGATAAAAAGGACGTGCTCGAGAGATGTATTGCCAGTTGTGTTTCGAAAGGCTATGTCTTTCAAGTGGAAATGTTAGTACGCGCACGTCAACATGGCTTCAGTATTGGTGAAGTACCTATAACATTTGTGGATCGCGTGTACGGCACCTCAAAACTGGGCGGAACAGAAGTTATTCAATTTGCCAAAAATTTATTATATTTAGTTGCAATGCGTAGTAAGTAGTACAGCAACAACGCATGAACAGACAAAATGGGTATTTTGTTCTGTGCGAGATTTAGTACGCGCGAATGTGCGTAGGGCTTTCACTTGCGATACAGTGTTACATTTGTGTGTGTCTCGCTTGAGTGTTATAAAGAGTGGTGACTTGAATGATGAGAACAATTTAACGATTGTGTTTCCAAATGCAAAAGTTATTAAGCTACTAGTCGATTGTGGAATGAATGTTAACGCCAAAAATGAGGCCAAAATCAACGCCACTAAATGTTGCTGTGCAACCATATACCTATTCTAATGATATTATATCGTTGCTATTGGAACACGGCGGGGACCTAGATCAACCAAATAAATCGGAATGAGCGTCCATTCACTTTGTAAGCAATCCAGCCAATACAATACCTCTAATGAATTTTATGAATCTTAAGTGTCTAGCTGCTACAGTTATAAGTAAATATAAAATTCCCTATCACCCTCAAATATCGAAATTACTTCGAGATTTTGTTAAACAACATGAACCTTGAAAATATACGTACATATATTTCAGTTGCCTGGGCTGGGTCATTTGGATACGAACACATTCAGGACGTCCCAAACAGTATACCTATCTTTACAAGACTCGACGCAAGGTTATTTGTTAGCCAAAATGGTGACTAGGTTTTGGCGTCGTCCGAGATACGACATAGATGATCCTCATGCTCCATATCATAAACGTATGAATTCTTTCCGTTTAAGGTAAAATATGAAATTAAAAGTGGAACACCATTAGTAATGTTTCTGGTTCTGTTTTAATTCATTGTTGAGAAGCGTTTTCCCCTTTTTTTTTTTCTTTTGTGATCAACAACGCATCCCATTTTCGCGAAAAATAACCGGGAAGCTTTGCGGCAGTCCGCTACCTCCCCCCACCAGTGGTAAGGGGTAGCAGATACTGCGTAAAGTTGTAAAAATAACATTAGTTGGTTTTTTTCTTTTTGTTAAAACCTCGTTCAAGTCTGACACTTCCCCCCACCAGTGGTAAGGGGTATCAGATACTGTTCGAGGTAAGGGAAGTATCCACCCGGTGGAATGCACTCCCGCTTTCAGCGACCTTTTGTAAGTCTGGCACTTCCCCCCACCCGTGGTAAGTGGTACTGGATACTGCTCAAGGTTAGGGAACTTTTTCCCACTTCCAAAAAAAAAATTTTTTTTTTTGACTTATGTGAAATTACGAAACGACTCCTTTCTTGATTGGGGTTTTTTTTGAAATTCCCATTCGTAATCCAGTAAGCGGGACGAATCTAGTAGTCTAGTAGTAATGATAATGGTTTTGCAAGTGCCAATATTTTGTGGGGGAAATGATTCGGTTTCTACTGAACATTTCGTGCTTGATAAGGTCATGTTGGGTTGGTCACTCTTTCAGACATTGTTTAGAAAATGCCGCACGTTGGACTTTTATTCAAAAAATGCACTATGTTGCCAAAAAACTCCCTCTCCGAGCATAAGTTCAAAGCATTTTTGTTAATGAAATACATTCCGGGATGAAGTGTTCTTCACTCTCACTCTAATATAGAGCGGTTTGGAGAAAAGTCCGGAATTGGGAAATTTTTGACATTGAGATAGCATGATTCGAAGATGTAGGCGACATGGGGTGAGAAGCTACTCAGCAGCCCAAGTAACTACCAAGTTCTCCAACAAACTATAATATGTATAAAATTTCTAAAACAAGGCAACAAGCAGTATTTACTTTAGTGCGTCGGTAGTTTGATAATACTGGTCTGTGTTCGATTATCGTTAGCACGAACGCACATATTTATGAATGGAATGGTTTTCTTACACAAATTGTGAGCCCAGACTTTCGGTGTTTATGCTTAAACTGAAATTCACCCTAATTGGAGAAATGTTTGAAGACCTTTTGAAAGGTATTCAAGATCAATGTTCAAAACCTTTTGACAATCCGTCTAAAACGAATTGTTAGTTATAAGGGCTTTTTGGAGGCCACTTATAACATGCTTTCTTTTAGTAAATTTTTATGAGGTTTCATTTATTTTGTTTACACAATTTGTGAACCAACATCAACGCTTTGTAAGCTTAATGTTTGTTTGGGAAAGCTTTTATTGTAGACTTCCTACATGACGTGTACGTTGTTCTTATGAATTATAACTATTGGAGTCCTGATTGCTAGGCCCGCTTCGGTGCTGTTGGCCTCGTGCATTTGACCGAGTGCTGATGCAATATGTGGCAGATCCTGGATCTTCGTTAGGGTTCTGGTGTCCTTGCTCTGGGGAGCGAGTGAACGGGTTAAATTTTTGGAAAGTGAGAAAAATAATGGGCTGAAAGCCTTTAGGTTCTGTGGCAGATCGGTTCACCCTTCTGCGGTAGGTTGTTATGATGTCCTCGTTATGGGATAACGAGTGAATGGGATGGTCTCTGGTGTCCTCGCTCTGGGTGAGCGAGTGAATTATGGGGTTTTCTGTTCAGGGGGCCCCCGGTTAGTCTTGTTAAAAAAAAACTTAGATCGGAAAGGAAAAATGTTTTTTTTTTTGTTTGCGAGCTTTTTGTACGCTCTCCCGCGTCTTCGTGCGTCTCGCTCCGTAGTCAGGTGTAGGAGTCCCTCCGGCAGAATCGAAACGAGACCGGAGGTAGAGAAAAAAAGAGAAGATGTAGGATCGCCCTCCGGTAGACTCGCACCATCACGAGACCGGGGGGTTGATTAGGGCATAGCCACAAGCTTAGGGATAGCGGGGCATCACGGCGCGTGGTTGAAACGCGTCTTCATGTCCCGCGCTCCCTTTCCCCATTGCCATCGCGTAGTACGTTTTAGGGTTCCCCTCCGGTAGACTCGCACCATCACGAGACCGGGGGGTTGATTATAATATATGGCTCGGGAGAAACGCAGGCTTAGGGGTAGAGAGACACGAAGACGCGGGTTCCTTAATTTGCTTTCTATGCTATTACAACCGTGGGCCTCTAATTGTAGGTAGTCGGGGGAAAAGGTGTTTTGGGTTTGATTTTTTTTTGAAGGGAGGGGTATGGAGGAACGGAGGGATTGTTAGGAGGAGCACTTAGCCTTCTCGCAATCCGTCTCTTCCGTTGGAAGAAGGATCAGTTTGACCAAAGGTCGTCTGACTTGACCCTTCTCGGTTTTGAGGTCGACTACGCGTACTCGGTCATCTTCGCCGGGGTGTACGTCGAGAACTCGACCTAACCTCCATTCGTTGGGAGATAAGTGGTCCTCTTTGAGGACAGCGAGATCTCCCACTTTTATATTTTGTTTGGGATGCTTCCACTTCACTCTTTTTTGAAGTTCGGATAGATATTCGGTTTTCCATCGCGTGCAGAAAGTGTGATGGAGGGCTTTGAGTTTCTGCCACCGATTGATCATCGAGGCAGGGCTCTCACTAGCATCCGGCTCTGGCGGAGCCAGTAGATGGCCGCCAGTGAGGAAATGACCTGGAGTAAGCGGCTCAAGGTCCGTTGGGTCATTGGATGCCGGGCTGAGGGGCCGCGAGTTCAGGCATGCCTCGATGCGGCACAAGAGTGTATGGAATTCCTCGAATGTAAATTTGTGTGGTGAGGCTATCTTTTTGAAGTGGCTTTTGAAGCTTTTCACTCCAGCCTCCCACAGCCCTCCCATGTGGGGAGCGCCCGCAGGGATGAAATGCCAAGTGAGTGACTGGTGGCTGTACTTCGAGACAGCATTATCTCGGGCTTGTGCCATGAAAGTTTTGAATTCCGATCGTAGGGATCGTGAAGCTCCGACAAAGTTTGTACCGTTGTCGGAGTAGACGTTTTTGGGACATCCGCGTCTAGATATAAAACGGGCAAAAGCCGCAAGAAATGATGGGGTGCTGAGGTCAGTAGTGGCCTCCAGATGAATCGCTCGTGTGGAAAAACACACGAAAAGGCAGACATAGCCTTTGGATAGTCGACACCCTCTGCCGCGGTAACTTTTAATGTCGAAGGGTCCGGCAAAGTCGACTCCAGTATTCGTGAATGCACGGCTGAATGTCGTGCGTTCGCGAGGGAGAATACCCATAAGTTGGGTCTGAGCACGCTTTCGGTGTACAGTGCAAACTTTGCAATTGTGAATGGTAGCCCTAATCATGGTTTTGATGTTAGGTATCCAGTATTGGGTGCGTATCAGACGCAACATGAGTTGGTTCTCCCCATGCAAACTTTGTTGATGAAACATTAGGACTGTAAGACGGGATAACCTGCAGTTGTATGGGAGGAGGATTGGGTGGCGTTCATTAAAAGCTAAGTCCTTTGACGCCCCGAGTCGCCCTCCTACCCGAATGATGCCATGTTGGTCTAGATAGGGATTAAGTGAGAGTATTGCACTTTTCCCTGCAATTGGTTTTCCGGCCTTTAGATAATTATATTCGGAACTATAATGTTGTTTCTGATAGATTTTAATTAAAAGTCGTGTAGTGGCCTTAATTTCATCAGGGGAGATTAGGTGCGACATGACCTGGAATGAATTTTTTGTTTCGGGGTGGGTTCTTCGGTAGAACCTCATAACGTGTGATAAGACCCGTAGAGCCCTAGGTAGGTCAGAAAAGCGTTGAAGAATATCGGTAGGATTGACGGTTGTTGTTGCGCAGGTCTTTGCCCTCTTTTCCTCTACGGAGGTGATGTAGTCACTTTCTTGTGCTGGCCATTGGGAAGTGTCTTCTTGCAGCCAAGAAGGTCCCTGCCACCACAACGAATTGTTGACCAATTCAGACGCAGGTACTCCTCTGCTGCCTAAATCTGCTGGGTTGGACTCTGAGTTCACGTGCAGCCAGTCCCTATGTCCGACCATGTCGATGACCTTGGTGATCCGATGTGCGACGAAGGTTGACCAGGAACAGGGCGGTTTCCTTATCCATGCGAGGACGATCGTTGAATCCGTCCACAGGTGCACTTTCACTGGTCCCAACTTGAGATTCCTGAGAATTGATTCGGTGATTTCCGCTAACAGCACGGCTCCGCAAAGCTCCAATCGTGGAAGAGAAAGAGTTTTCACTGGGGCTACTCGGGTTTTGGCTAGAAGTAGGTTTGTGCAGACATTATCATCCGTTTTGACACGCATGTAAATGACTGCTGCATAAGCCTTCTCGGATGCGTCACAAAATCCATGGATCTCGATGTCGGTTCCTGGAGAAAAGTTGACCCATCTAGGTATCCGGATTTTATCGATTTCATGGTACTGGTCGGTGAAGGTTTTCCATCGTTCCAGCGTACTGGTAGATACTGGTTCGTCCCAAGCGGTGCCTTCCAACCAAATACTCTGCATGAGTATTTTTGCCACAATGACCATTGGTGCCAGCCATCCCAAGGGATCGAAAAGTTTGGCGATTGCTGATAGTATCGCTCTCTTCGTAATGTTTTCCGGGTTGTCCAGCGTCCCTGCTTGAGAATAAAATAAGTCGGAGAGGCATTCCATCGAATACCTAATGCTTTCACTGAACTGGTATCTTCGAATGCCAGGAAGTTTTCATTGAGCAGGTCTGCTTTGGGGATGTCCCTTAGAATGTCCTCTGAGTTGGAGGTCCATTTGCGAAGTGGAAAGCCCGCTGATTGTAGGACTTGACGAATTTCATCTCTGGCTTTAATAGTCGATGTGATCGTATGTCCACCCGCTAACACATCATCTACATACATGTATTCTCGCAGTATGCTAGCCGCTGTAGGGTGCGAGTTTGAGACGTCGTCTGCTAGTTGTAGGAGCGTTCTTATCGCGAGATATGGAGCGCAATTCACTCCGAAGGTAACCGTCTTTAATTCGTAAAGACTAATAGGGTCATTCGGGGAAGTGCGATGCACAATACGTTGAAATTTGGTGTGATTTTCGTTCACCCAAATTTGTCGATACATCTTTTCGATGTCGCTATTGAATACGAAGCGGTATAGTCTCCATCGTAAGATAAGTATGGGTAGATCGGCTTGTAGAAATGGGCCTGGGAGGAGAATATCGTTTAAGCTATTACCGTTGGCCGTAGGGCTCGAGGCATTAAATACTACGCGTACCTTTGTAGTGGTACTTTCTGCTTTAATAACGGCGTGGTGGGGCAGGAAGTAATGATCCGAATCGTCGGATGGGATATTCTTTTTTAATTTTCTCATATGTCCAAGCGTTTCATATTCTGACAACACTCGAACATATTCTTTTCCTAAATCTGGGTTTTTTATTAGCCGCCCCTCATTCCGGAAGAATTGAGAGCATGCACGCTTCAGGGATGGTCCCAAGTTAATATTGTTAGGGTAATCTTGACGGAATGGTAGTGACACGGTGTACCTTCCATTCTCACTTCGCTGCGTTGTTTCTTTAAATAGTTGTTCGCAGTACCTTTCATCCTCATTTAATATTTTATTTTTGGGTACATTTTCTACCTCCCAGAAAGCTTTGAGTTGATTGTCTAACGCAACCTCGTTGTAAAAAGACATAATGCTCTTCGTTGGATTCGGTGATTCGATACGACCGGTTAGTATCCAACCGAACACTGTCTCTTGGGCTAAGAGTGTGTTTAGCACATTCTTCTTTATACCGCTCATTATAATGTGGGGATATATGTCTCCGCCAAGTATGAGGTCTACGTCTTCGTTGACGTAGAACCTCTTGTCTGCCAAGACCAAGTCTGGGAATGCCTGCATAGTCATTGCGTTGATATGACAGGATGGAAGATTCCCAGTGAGTTTCGCTAGAACTAGTACTGGTGTAGTCAGGCTGAAGCAGGGATCCACTGGTGAACGTAATTCGATGTTGGATGCTTCTTTAACCTGAGCTGACACCGCATTTGTGATGCCTGAAACATGGGCATGCATTTTCCTCGCTGGCAAATTGATTCTGCGTTTCAGTCTTTCAGTTATAAAGGAACATTCAGACCCAGAATCAATTAATGCCCGCGCGGAGAAGTCGGTACCATTATGGTGAATGTGTACGCGAGCAGTTCCTAATAGCACGCCTGTGCTGGAATTGGCATGGCAGGATTTGACATTCTGATTCGCAGAGGAAGGTGGTTGTCCCGATTCCTGTCTTTTCCTTGCCTGTGCCGAAGTTGATGGGGCATTATCCGCATCTTTGAAGGGATTTCGTACCGCCGGTTGCTGAAGTGTGTCCGCATGCAGGAGCGTGTGGTGACGAGAGTGGCATTTGGAACAGTTGTACGAACTGGTGCACCTCGTCACTGTGTGTCCTGGGGATAAACAATTCAGGCAGCCGTTTGTGGATTTGACGAATTTAATCCTTTCTACCGGATTTAAATCGCAAAAACGTGAACAGTTGCGTAATCTGTGCTCCGTAAATTTGCACATTTTACATATTGATTTTGTTGTTTGCTTGGTTACTTTGGTTTGAAAAGCACCAAGTCTTTTTGTAGGGTTTTCCGTCGACTGGCGCGACGTGTTTGATTTTTGCACTTTAGAAGTGGCATTCCCTGTAAAACCAGACACGGTTTCAAGTGTCTGGAAACGATTTGACAAGAATTTGTCCATATCCTCCCACTTGGATATGTCCGTCTTGTGATCAATGCTCTGCTCCCATAGAGCCAACGTGTTTTCAGGTAATTTTGTCGAACATAAATAGGTAATAATTGCATCCCAATTTGACACATCGATCTGATGTGTTTTTAAAGATGCCAAGCAATTATTTATGTCGCGCTGTAAGGTTTTGATAGAGCTGCCGCACTCACTATCTATCTTTTTTAAATTAAACAAAATTTGTAGTTGTGAGTTTACGAGAACCCGTTTATTCTCGTATCTCTCACATAGGTTTTTCCAGGCTGTTTCGAAGCCTTCATTTGTCAAAGGACATTTCTTGACAATGATGAGTTATCTACTTAAATATGATGAACAAAACGACTTACGTATTTTAAACATGCTAACCTTTAGCCCGGTAAGCAAATTAAAAAAAAACGCAATATGTAGGCTACACGAGAACGGAGACGTCGAGTAACCAAAACAAATGCGTTAAACAAATTCGTACACGTTATTTATCAATTTAACTCTAGAATTAAAGGATATACAACGAGAAACAACGTTTGACAACCTTTAAACAGTTTTAATAACTATCTCAAAAATTATCGCTCTGATGCAAACAACTGATGAGTTATCTACTTAAATTTGATGAACAAAACGACTTACGTATTTTAAACATGCTAACCTTTAGCCCGGTAAGCAAATTAAAAAAAAAACGCAATATGTAGGCTACACGAGAACGGAGACGTCGAGTAACCAAAACAAATGCGTTAAACAAATTCCTACACGTTATTTATCAATTTAACTCTAGAATTAAAGGATATACAACGAGAAACAACGTTTGACAACCTTTAAACAGTTTTAATAACTATCTCAAAAATTATCGCTCTGATGCAAACAACTGATGAGTTATCTACTTAAATTTGATGAACAAAACGACTTACGTATTTTAAACATGCTAACCTTTAGCCCGGTAAGCAAATTAAAAAAAAAACGCAATATGTAGGCTACACGAGAACGGAGACGTCGAGTAACCAAAACAAATGCGTTAAACAAATTCGTACACGTTATTTATCAATTTAACTCTAGAATTAAAGGATATACAACGAGAAACAACGTTTGACAACCTTTAAACAGTTTTAATAACTATCTCAAAAATTGTCGCTCTGATGCAAACAACTGATGAGTTATCTACTTAAATTTGATCAACAAAACGACTTACGTATTTTAAACATGCTAACCTTTAGCCCGGTAAGCAAATTAAAAAAAAACGCAATATGTAGGCTACACGAGAACGGAGACGTCGAGTAACCAAAACAAATGCGTTAAACAAATTCGTACACGTTATTTATCAATTTAACTCTAGGATTAAAGGATATACAACGAGAAACAACGTTTGACAACCTTTAAACAGTTTTAATAACTATCTCAAAAATTGTCGCTCTGATGCAAACAACTGATGAGTTATCTACTTAAATTTGTTGAACAAAACGACTTACGTATTTTAAACATGCTAACCTTTAGCCCGGTAAGCAAATTAAAAAAAAAAACGCAATATGTGGGCTACACGAGAACGGAGACGTCGAGTAACCAAAACAAATGCGTTAAACAAATTCGTACACGTTATTTATCAATTTAACTCTAGAATTAAAGGATATACAACGAGAAACAACGTTTGACAACCTTTAAACAGTTTTAATAAATATCTCAAAAATCATCGCTCTGATGCAAACAACTGATGAGTTATCTACTTAAATTTGTTGAACAAAACGACTTACGTATTTTAAACATGCTAACCTTTAGCCCGGTAAGCAAATTAAAAAAAAAAAACGAAATATGTAGGCTACACGAGAACGGAGACGTCGAGTAACCAAAACAAATGCGTTAAACAAATTCGTACACGTTATTTATCAATTTAACTCTAGAATTAAAGGATATACAACGAGAAACAACGTTTGACAACCTTTAAACAGTTTTAATAACTATCTCAAAAATTATCGCTCTAATGCAAACAACTGATGAGTTATCTACTTAAATTTGATGAACAAAACGACTTACGTATTTTAAACATGCTAACCTTTAGCCCGGTAAGCAAATTAAAAAAAAAACGCAATATGTAGGCTACACGAGAACGGAGACGTCGAGTAACCAAAACAAATGCGTTAAACAAATTCGTACACGTTATTTATCAATTTAACTCTAGAATTAAAGGATATACAACGAGAAACAACGTTTGACAACCTTTAAACAGTTTTAATAACTATCTCAAAAATTATCGCTCTGATGCAAACAACTGATGAGTTATCTACTTAAATATGATGAACAAAACGACTTACGTATTTTAAACATGCTAACCTTTAGCCCGGTAAGCAAATTAAAAAAAAAACGCAATATGTAGGCTACACGAGAACGGAGACGTCGAGTAACCAAAACAAATGCGTTAAACAAATTCGTACACGTTATTTATCAATTTAACTCTAGAATTAAAGGATATACAACGAGAAACAACGTTTGACAACCTTTAAACAGTTTTAATAACTATCTCAAAAATTATCGCTCTGATGCAAACAACTGATGAGTTATCTACTTAAATTTGATGAACAAAACGACTTACGTATTTTAAACATGCTAACCTTTAGCCCGGTAAGCAAATTAAAAAAAAAAACGCAATATGTAGGCTATACGAGAACGGAGACGTCGAGTAACCAAAACAAATGCGTTAAACAAATTCGTACACGTTATTTATCAAGTTAACTCTAGAATTAAAGGATATACAACGAGAAACAACGTTTGACAACCTTTAAACAGTTTTAATAACTATCTCAAAAATTATCACTCTGATGCAAACAACTGATGAGTTATCTACTTAAATTTGATGAACAAAACGACTTACGTATTTTAAACATGCTAACCTTTAGCCCGGTAAGCAAATTAAAAAAAAAACGCAATATGTAGGCTACACGAGAACGGAGACGTCGAGTAACCAAAACAAATGCGTTAAACAAATTCGTACACATTATTTATCAATTTAACTCTAGAATTAAAGGATATACAACGAGAAACAACGTTTGACAACCTTTAAACAGTTTTAATAACTATCTCAAAAATTATCGCTCTGATGCAAACAACTGATGAGTTATCTACTTAAATTTGATGAACAAAACAACTTACGTATTTTAAACATGCTAACCTTTAGCCCGGTAAGCAAATTAAAAAAAAAAACGCAATATGTAGGCTACACGAGAACGGAGACGTCGAGTAACCAAAACAAATGCGTTAAACAAATTCGTACACGTTATTTTTCAATTTAACTCTAGAATTAAAGGATATACAACGAGAAACAACGTTTGACAACCTTTAAACAGTTTTAATAACTATCTCAAAAATTGTCGCTCTGATGCAAACAACTGATGAGTTATCTACTTAAATTTGTTGAACAAAACGACTTACGTATTTTAAACATGCTAACCTTTAGCCCGGTAAGCAAATTAAAAAAAAAAACCCAATATGTAGGCTACACGAGAACGGAGACGTCGAGTAACCAAAACAAATGCGTTAAACAAATTCGTACACGTTATTTATCAATTTAACTCTAGAATTAAAGGATATACAACGAGAAACAACGTTTGACAACCTTTAAACAGTTTTAATAACTATCTCAAAAATTATCGCTCTGATGCAAACAACTGATGAGTTATCTACTTAAATTTGTTGAACAAAACGACTTACGTATTTTAAACATGCTAACCTTTAGCCCGGTAAGCAAATTAAAAAAAAAAAACGCAATATGTAGGCTACACGAGAACGGAGACGTCGAGTAACCAAAACAAATGCGTTAAACAAATTCGTACACGTTATTTATCAATTTAACTCTAGAATTAAAGGATATACAACGAGAAACAACGTTTGACAACCTTTAAACAGTTTTAATAACTATCTCAAAAATTATCGCTCTGATGCAAACAACTGATAAGTTATCTACTTAAATATGATGAACAAAACGACTTACGTATTTTAAACATGCTAACCTTTAGCCCGGTAAGCAAATTAAAAAAAAACGCAATATGTAGGCTACACGAGAACGGAGACGCCGAGTAACCAAAACAAATGCGTTAAACAAATTCGTACACGTTATTTATCAATTTAACTTTAGAATTAAAGGATATACAACGAGAAACAACGTTTGACAACCTTTAAACAGTTTTAATAACTATCTCAAAAATTATCGCTCTGATGCAAACAACTGATGAGTTATCTACTTAAATTTGATGAACAAAACGACTTACGTATTCTAAACATGCTAACCTTTAGCCCGGTAAGCAAATTAAAAAAAAAACGCAATATGTAGGCTACACGAGAACGGAGACGTCGAGTAACCAAAACAAATGCGTTAAACAAATTCGTACACGTTATTTATCAATTTAACTCTAGAATTAAAGGATATACAACGAGAAACAACGTTTGACAACCTTTAAACAGTTTTAATAACTATCTCAAAAAATTATCGCTCTGATGCAAACAACTGATGAGTTATCTACTTAAATTTGATGAACAAAACGACTTACGTATTTTAAACATGCTAACCTTTAGCCCGGTAAGCAAATTAAAAAAAAAACGCAATATGTAGGCTACACGAGAACGGAGACGTCGAGTAACCAAAACAAATGCGTTAAACAAATTCGTACACGTTATTTATCAATTTAACTCTAGAATTAAAGGATATACAACGAGAAACAACGTTTGACAACCTTTAAACAGTTTTAATAACTATCTCAAAAATTATCGTTCTGATGCAAACAACTGATGAGTTATCTACTTAAATTTGATGAACAAAACGACTTACGTATTTTAAACATGCTAAACTTTAGCCCGGTAAGCAAATTAAAAAAAAAAACGCAATATGTAGGCTACACGAGAACGGAGACGTCGAGTAACCAAAACAAATGCGTTAAACAAATTCGTACACGTTATTTATCAATTTAACTCTAGAATTAAAGGATATACAACGAGAAACAACGTTTGACAACCTTTAAACAGTTTTAATAACTATCTCAAAAATTATCGCTCTGATGCAAACAACTGATGAGTTATCTACTTACATTTGATGAACAAAACGACTTACGTATTTTAAACATGCTAACCTTTAGCCCGGTAAGCAAATTAAAAAAAAAACGCAATATGTAGGCTACACGAGAACGGAGACGTCGAGTAACCAAAACAAATGCGTTAAACAAATTCGTACACGTTATTAATCAATTTAACTCTAGAATTAAAGGATATACAACGAGAAACAACGTTTGACAACCTTTAAAAAGTTTTAATAACTATCTCAAAAATTATCGCTCTGATGCAAACAACTGATGAGTTATCTACTTAAATATGATGAACAAAACGACTTACGTATTTTAAACATGCTAACCTTTAGCCCGGTAAGCAAATTTAAAAAAAACGCAATATGTAGGCTACACGAGAACGGAGACGTCGAGTAACCAAAACAAATGCGTTAAACAAATTCGTACACGTTATTTATCAATTTAACTCTAGAATTAAAGGATATACAACGAGAAACAACGTTTGACAACCTTTAAACAGTTTTAATAACTATCTCAAAAATTATCGCTCTGATGCAAACAACTGATGAGTTATCTACTTAAATTTGTTGAACAAAACGACTTACGTATTTTAAGCATGCTAACCTTTAGACCGGTAAGCAAATTAAAAAAAAAAAACGCAATATGTAGGCTACACGAGAACGGAGACGTCGAGTAACCAAAACAAATGCGTTAAACAAATTCGTACACGTTATTTATCAATTTAACTCTAGAATTAAAGGATATACAACGAGAAACAACGTTTGACAACCTTTAAACAGTTTTAATAACTATCTCAAAAATTATCGCTCTGATGCAAACAACTGATGAGTTATCTACTTAAATATGATGAACAAAACGACTTACGTATTTTAAACATGCTAACCTTTAGCCCGGTAAGCAAATTAAAAAAAAAAACGCAATATGTAGGCTACACGAGAACGGAGACGTCGAGTAACCAAAACAAATGCGTTAAACAAATTCGTACACGTTATTTATCAATTTAACTCTAGAATTAAAGGATATACAACGAGAAACAACGTTTGACAACCTTTAAACAGTTTTAATAACTATCTAAAAAATTATCGCTCTGATGCAAACAACTGATGAGTTATCTACTTAAATATGATGAACAAAACGACTTACGTATTTTAAACATGCTAACCTTTAGCCCGGTAAGCAAATTAAAAAAAAAAACGCAATATGTAGGCTACACGAGAACGGAGACGTCGAGTAACCAAAACAAATGCGTTAAACAAATTCGTACACGTTATTTATCAATTTAACTCTAGAATTAAAGGATATACAACGAGAAACAACGTTTGACAACCTTTAAACAGTTTTAATAACTATCTCAAAAATTATCGCTCTGATGGAAACAACTGATGAGTTATCTACTTAAATTTGTTGAACAAAACAACTTACGTATTTTAAACATGCTAACCTTTAGCCCGGTAAGCAAATTAAAAAAAAAAACGAAATATGTAGGCTACACGAGAACGGAGACGTCGAGTAACAAAAACAAATGCGTTAAACAAATTCGTACACGTTATTTATCAATTTAACTCTAGAATTAAAGGATATACAACGAGAAACAACGTTTGACAACCTTTAAACAGTTTTAATAACTATCTCAAAAATTATCGCTCTGATGCAAACAACTGATGAGTTATCTACTTAAATTTGTTGAACAAAACGACTTACGTATTTTAAACATGCTAACCTTTAGCCCGGTAAGCAAATTTAAAAAAAAACGCAATATGTAGGCTACACGAGAACGGAGACGTCGAGTAACCAAAACAAATGCGTTAAACAAATTCGTACACGTTATTTATCAATTTAACTCTAGAATTAAAGGATATACAACGAGAAACAACGTTTGACAACCTTTAAACAGTTTTAATAACTATCTCAAAAATTGTCGCTCTGATGCAAACAACTGATGAGTTATCTACTTAAATTTGATGAACAAAACGACTTACGTATTTTAAACATGCTAACCTTTAGCCCGGTAAGCAAATTAAAAAAAAAAACGCAATATGTAGGCTACACGAGAACGGAGACGTCGAGTAACCAAAACAAATGCGTTAAACAAATTCGTACACGTTATTTATCAATTTAACTCTAGAATTAAAGGATATACAACGAGAAACAACGTTTGACAACCTTTAAACAGTTTTAATAACTATCTCAAAAATTATCGCTCTGATGCAAACAACTGATGAGTTATCTACTTAAATTTGTTGAACAAAACGACTTACGTATTTTAAACATGCTAACCTTTAGCCCGGTAAGCAAATTAAAAAAAAAACGCAATATGTAGGCTACACGAGAACGGAGACGTCGAGTAACCAAAACAATGCGTTAAACAAATTCGTACACGTTATTTATCAATTTAACTCTAGAATTAAAGGATATACAACGAGAAACAACGTTTGACAACCTTTAAACAGTTTTAATAACTATCTCAAAAATTATCGCTCTGATGCAAACAACTGATGAGTTATCTACTTAAATATGATGAACAAAACGACTTACGTATTTTAAATATGCTAACCTTTAGCCCGGTAAGCAAATTAAAAAAAAAAACGCAATATGTAGGCTACACGAGAACGGAGACGTCGAGTAACCAAAACAAATGCGTTAAACAAATTCGTACACGTTATTTATCAATTTAACTCTAGAATTAAAGGATATACAACGAGAAACAACGTTTGACAACCTTTAAACAGTTTTAATAACTATCTCAAAAATTATCGCTCTGATGCAAACAACTGATGAGTTATCTACTTAAATATGATGAACAAAACGACTTACGTATTTTAAACATGCTAACCTTTAGCCCGGTAAGCAAATTAAAAAAAAAAACGCAATATGTAGGCTACACGAGAACGGAGACGTCGAGTAACCAAAACAAATGCGTTAAACAAATTCGTACAGGTTATTTATCAATTTAACTCTAGAATTAAAGGATATACAACGAGAAACAACGTTTGACAACCTTTAAACAGTTTTAATAACTATCTAAAAAATTATCGCTCTGATGCAAACAACTGATGAGTTATCTACTTAAATATGATGAACAAAACGACTTACGTATTTTAAACATGCTAACCTTTAGCCCGGTAAGCAAATTAAAAAAAAAAAACGCAATATGTAGGCTACACGAGAACGGAGACGTCGAGTAACCAAAACAAATGCGTTAAACAAATTCGTACACGTTATTTATCAATTTAACTCTAGAATTAAAGGATATACAACGAGAAACAACGTTTGACAACCTTTAAACAGTTTTAATAACTATCTCAAAAATTATCGCTCTGATGCAAACAACTGATGAGTTATCTACTTAAATTTGTTGAACAAAACGACTTACGTATTTTAAACATGCTAACCTTTAGCCCGGTAAGCAAATTTAAAAAAAAACGCAATATGTAGGCTACACGAGAACGGAGACGTCGAGTAACCAAAACAAATGCGTTAAACAAATTCGTACACGTTATTTATCAATTTAACTCTAGAATTAAAGGATATACAACGAGAAACAACGTTTGACAACCTTTAAACAGTTTTAATAACTATCTCAAAAATTATCGCTCTGATGCAAACAACTGATGAGTTATCTACTTAAATTTGATGAACAAAACGACTTACGTATTTTAAACATGCTAACCTTTAGCCCGGTAAGCAAATTAAAAAAAAAACGCAATATGTAGGCTACACGAGAACGGAGACGTCGAGTAACCAAAACAATGCGTTAAACAAATTCGTACACGTTATTTATCAATTTAACTCTAGAATTAAAGGATATACAACGAGAAACAACGTTTGACAACCTTTAAACAGTTTTAATAACTATCTCAAAAATTATCGCTCTGATGCAAACAACTGATGAGTTATCTACTTAAATTTGTTGAACAAAACGACTTACGTATTTTAAACATGCTAACCTTTAGCCCGGTAAGCAAATTAAAAAAAAAAACGCAATATGTAGGCTACACGAGAACGGAGACGTCGAGTAATCAAAACAAATGCGTTAAACAAATTCGTACACGTTATTTATCAATTTAACTCTAGAATTAAAGGATATACAACGAGAAACAACGTTTGACAACCTTTAAACAGTTTTAATAACTATCTCAAAAATTGTCGCTCTGATGCAAACAACTGATGAGTTATCTACTTAAATTTGATGAACAAAACGACTTACGTATTTTAAACATGCTAACCTTTAGCCCGGTAAGCAAATTAAAAAAAAAAACGCAATATGTAGGCTACACGAGAACGGAGACGTCGAGTAACCAAAACAAATGCGTTAAACAAATTCGTACACGTTATTTATCAATTTAACTCTAGAATTAAAGGATATACAACGAGAAACAATGTTTGACAACCTTTAAACAGTTTTAATAACTATCTCAAAAATTATCGCTCTGATGCAAACAACTGATGAGTTATCTACTTAAATTTGTTGAACAAAACGACTTACGTATTTTAAACATGCTAACCTTTAGCCCGGTAAGCAAATTTAAAAAAAAACGCAATATGTAGGCTACACGAGAACGGAGACGTCGAGTAACCAAAACAAATGCGTTAAACAAATTCGTACACGTTATTTATCAATTTAACTCTAGAATTAAAGGATACACAACGAGAAAAAATGTTTGACAACCTTTAAACAGTTTTAATAACTATCTCAAAAATTATCGCTCTGATGCAAACAACTGATGAGTTATCTACTTAAATTTGATGAACAAAACGACTTACGTATTTTAAACATGCTAACCTTTAGCCCGGTAAGCAAATTAAAAAAAAAACGCAATATGTAGGCTACACGAGAACGGAGACGTCGAGTAACCAAAACAAATGCGTTAAACAAATTCGTACACGTTATTTATCAATTTAACTCTAGAATTAAAGGATATACAACGAGAAACAACGTTTGACAACCTTTAAACAGTTTTAATAACTATCTCAAAAATTGTCGCTCTGATGCAAACAACTGATGAGTTATCTACTTAAATTTGTTGAACAAAACGACTTACGTATTTTAAACATGCTAACCTTTAGCCCGGTAAGCAAATTAAAAAAAACGCAATATGTAGGCTACACGAGAACGGAGACGTCGAGTAACCAAAACAAATGCGTTAAACAAATTCGTACACGTTATTTATCAATTTAACTCTAGAATTAAAGGATATACAACGAGAAACAACGTTTGACAACCTTTAAACAGTTTTAATAACTATCTCAAAAATTGTCGCTCTGATGCAAACAACTGATGAGTTATCTACTTAAATTTGATGAACAAAACGACTTACGTATTTTAAACATGCTAACCTTTAGCCCGGTAAGCAAATTAAAAAAAAAACGCAATATGTATGCTACACGAGAACGGAGACGTCGAGTAACCAAAACAAATGCGTTAAACAAATTCGTACACGTTATTTATCAATTTAACTCTAGAATTAAAGGATATACAACGAGAAACAACGTTTGACAACCTTTAAACAGTTTTAATAACTATCTCAAAAATTATCGCTCTGATGCAAACAACTGATGAGTTATCTACTTAAATTTGATGAACAAAACGACTTACGTATTTTAAACATGCTAACCTTTAGCCCGGTAAGCAAATTAAAAAAAAAACGCAATATGTGGGCTACACGAGAACGGAGACGTCGAGTAACCAAAACAAATGCGCTAAACAAATTCGTACACGTTTTTTATCAATTTAACTCTAGAATTAAAGGATATACAACGAGAAACAACGTTTGACAACCTTTAAACAGTTTTAATAACTATCTCAAAAATTATCGCTCTGATGCAAACAACTGATGAGTTATCTACTTAAATATGATGAACAAAACGACTTACGTATTTTAAACATGCTAACCTTTAGCCCGGTAAGCAAATTAAAAAAAAAAAACGCAATATGTGGGCTACACGAGAACGGAGACGACGAGTAACCAAAACAAATGCGTTAAACAAATTCGTACACGTTATTTATCAATTTAACTCTAGAATTAAAGGATATACAACGAGAAACAACGTTTGACAACCTTTAAACAGTTTTAAAAACTATCTCAAAAATTATCGCTCTGATGCAAACAACTGATGAGTTATCTACTTAAATATGATGAACAAAACGACTTACGTATTTTAAACATGCTAACCTTTAGCCCGGTAAGCAAATTAAAAAAAAAAACGCAATATGTATGCTACACGAGAACGGAGACGTCGAGTAACCAAAACAAATGCGTTAAACAAATTCTTACACGTTATTTATCAATTTAACTCTAGAATTAAAGGATATACAACGAGAAACAACGTTTGACAACCTTTAAACAGTTTTAATAACTATCTCAAAAATTACCGCTGTGATGCAAACAACTGATGAGTTATCTACTTAAATTTCATGAACAAAACGACTTACGTATTTTAAACATGCTAACCTTTAGCCCGGTAAGCAAATTAAAAAAAAAACGCAATATGTAGGCTACACGAGAACGGAGACGTCGAGTAACCAAAACAAATGCGTTAAACAAATTCGTACACGTTATTTATCAATTTAACTCTAGAATTAAAGGATATACAACGAGAAACAACGTTTGACAACCTTTAAACAGTT
Organism: Eurosta solidaginis; assembly: GCF_040869045.1. Lineage (NCBI taxonomy): Eukaryota > Metazoa > Arthropoda > Insecta > Diptera > Tephritidae > Eurosta > Eurosta solidaginis. The sequence continues at coordinate 247,869 of NW_027137037.1, read as the reverse complement.
TTAATAACTATCTCAAAAATTATCGCTCTGATGCAAACAACTGATGAGTTATCTACTTAAATATGTTGAACAAAACGACTTACGTATTTTAAACATGCTAACCTTTAGCCCGGTAAGCAAATTAAAAAAAAAACGTAATATGTAGGCTACACGAGAACGGAGACGTCGAGTAACCAAAACAAATGCGCTAAACAAATTCGTACACGTTATTTATCAATTTAACTCTAGAATTAAAGGATATACAACGAGAAACAACGTTTGACAACCTTTAAACAGTTTTAATAACTATCTCAAAAATTATCGCTCTGATGCAAACAACTGATGAGTTATCTACTTAAATTTGTTGAACAAAACGACTTACGTATTTTAAACATGCTAACCTTTAGCCCGGTAAGCAAATTAAAAAAAAAACGCAATATGTAGGCTACACGAGAACGGAGACGTCGAGTAACCAAAACAAATGCGTTAAACAAATTCGTACACGTTATTTATCAATTTAACTCTAGAAATAAAGGATATACAACGAGAAACAACGTTTGACAACCTTTAAACAGTTTTAATAACTATCTCAAAAATTGTCGCTCTGATGCAAACAACTGATGAGTTATCTACTTAAATTTGTTGAACAAAACGACTTACGTATTTTAAACATGCTAACCTTTAGCCCGGTAAGCAAATTAAAAAAAAAAACGCAATATGTGGGCTACACGAGAACGGAGACGTCGAGTAACCAAAACAAATGCGTTAAACAAATTCGTACACGTTATTTATCAATTTAACTCTAGAATTAAAGGATATACAACGAGAAACAACGTTTGACAACCTTTAAACAGTTTTAATAACTATCTCAAAAATTGTCGCTCTGATGCAAACAACTGATGAGTTATCTACTTAAATTTGTTGAACAAAACGACTTACGTATTTTAAACATGCTAACCTTTAGCCCGGTAAGCAAATTAAAAAAAAAAACGCAATATGTGGGCTACACGAGAACGGAGACGTCGAGTAACCAAAACAAATGCGTTAAACAAATTCGTACACGTTTTTTATCAATTTAACTCTAGAATTAAAGGATATACAACGAGAAACAACGTTTGAAAACCTTTAAACAGTTTTAATAACTATCTCAAAAATTATCGCTCTGATGCAAACAACTGATGAGTTATCTACTTAAATATGTTGAACAAAACGACTTACGTATTTTAAACATGCTAACCTTTAGCCCGGTAAGCAAATTAAAAAAAAAACGTAATATGTAGGCTACACGAGAACGGAGACGTCGAGTAACCAAAACAAATGCGCTAAACAAATTCGTACACGTTATTTATCAATTTAACTCTAGAATTAAAGGATATACAACGAGAAACAACGTTTGACAACCTTTAAACAGTTTTAATAACTATCTCAAAAATTATCGCTCTGATGCAAACAACTGATGAGTTATCTACTTAAATATGATGAACAAAACGACTTACGTATTTTAAACATGCTAACCTTTAGCCCGGTAAGCAAATTAAAAAAAAAAACGCAATATGTAGGCTACACGAGAACGGAGACGTCGAGTAACCAAAACAAATGCGTTAAACAAATTCGTACACGTTATTTATCAATTTAACTCTAGAATTAAAGGATATACAACGAGAAACAACGTTTGACAACCTTTAAACAGTTTTAATAACTATCTCAAAAATTATCGCTCTGATGCAAACAACTGATGAGTTATCTACTTAAATTTGATGAACAAAACGACTTACGTATTTTAAACATGCTAACCTTTAGCCCGGTAAGCAAATTAAAAAAAAAACGCAATATGTAGGCTACACGAGAACGGAGACGTCGAGTAACCAAAACAATGCGTTAAACAAATTCGTACACGTTATTTATCAATTTAACTCTAGAATTAAAGGATATACAACGAGAAACAACGTTTGACAACCTTTAAACAGTTTTAATAACTATCTCAAAAATTATCGCTCTGATGCAAACAACTGATGAGTTATCTACTTAAATTTGTTGAACAAAACGACTTACGTATTTTAAACATGCTAACCTTTAGCCCGGTAAGCAAATTAAAAAAAAAAACGCAATATGTAGGCTACACGAGAACGGAGACGTCGAGTAATCAAAACAAATGCGTTAAACAAATTCGTACACGTTATTTATCAATTTAACTCTAGAATTAAAGGATATACAACGAGAAACAACGTTTGACAACCTTTAAACAGTTTTAATAACTATCTCAAAAATTGTCGCTCTGATGCAAACAACTGATGAGTTATCTACTTAAATTTGATGAACAAAACGACTTACGTATTTTAAACATGCTAACCTTTAGCCCGGTAAGCAAATTAAAAAAAAAAACGCAATATGTAGGCTACACGAGAACGGAGACGTCGAGTAACCAAAACAAATGCGTTAAACAAATTCGTACACGTTATTTATCAATTTAACTCTAGAATTAAAGGATATACAACGAGAAACAACGTTTGACAACCTTTAAACAGTTTTAATAACTATCTCAAAAATTATCGCTCTGATGCAAACAACTGATGAGTTATCTACTTAAATTTGTTGAACAAAACGACTTACGTATTTTAAACATGCTAACCTTTAGCCCGGTAAGCAAATTTAAAAAAAAACGCAATATGTAGGCTACACGAGAACGGAGACGTCGAGTAACCAAAACAAATGCGTTAAACAAATTCGTACACGTTATTTATCAATTTAACTCTAGAATTAAAGGATACACAACGAGAAACAACGTTTGACAACCTTTAAACAGTTTTAATAACTATCTCAAAAATTATCGCTCTGATGCAAACAACTGATGAGTTATCTACTTAAATTTGATGAACAAAACGACTTACGTATTTTAAACATGCTAACCTTTAGCCCGGTAAGCAAATTAAAAAAAAACGCAATATGTAGGCTACACGAGAACGGAGACGTCGAGTAACCAAAACAAATGCGTTAAACAAATTCGTACACGTTATTTATCAATTTAACTCTAGAATTAAAGGATATACAACGAGAAACAACGTTTGACAACCTTTAAACAGTTTTAATAACTATCTCAAAAATTGTCGCTCTGATGCAAACAACTGATGAGTTATCTACTTAAATTTGTTGAACAAAACGACTTACGTATTTTAAACATGCTAACCTTTAGCCCGGTAAGCAAATTAAAAAAAAACGCAATATGTAGGCTACACGAGAACGGAGACGTCGAGTAACCAAAACAAATGCGTTAAACAAATTCGTACACGTTATTTATCAATTTAACTCTAGAATTAAAGGATATACAACGAGAAACAACGTTTGACAACCTTTAAACAGTTTTAATAACTATCTCAAAAATTGTCGCTCTGATGCAAACAACTGATGAGTTATCTACTTAAATTTGATGAACAAAACGACTTACGTATTTTAAACATGCTAACCTTTAGCCCGGTAAGCAAATTAAAAAAAAAAACGCAATATGTATGCTACACGAGAACGGAGACGTCGAGTAACCAAAACAAATGCGTTAAACAAATTCGTACACGTTATTTATCAATTTAACTCTAGAATTAAAGGATATACAACGAGAAACAACGTTTGACAACCTTTAAACAGTTTTAATAACTATCTCAAAAATTATCGCTCTGATGCAAACAACTGATGAGTTATCTACTTAAATTTGATGAACAAAACGACTTACGTATTTTAAACATGCTAACCTTTAGCCCGGTAAGCAAATTAAAAAAAAAAACGCAATATGTGGGCTACACGAGAACGGAGACGTCGAGTAACCAAAACAAATGCGTTAAACAAATTCGTACACGTTATTTATCAATTTAACTCGAGAATTAAAGGATATACAACGAGAAACAACGTTTGACAACCTTTAAACAGTTTTAAAAACTATCTCAAAAATTATCGCTCTGATGCAAACAACTGATGAGTTATCTACTTAAATATGATGAACAAAACGACTTACGTATTTTAAACATGCTAACCTTTAGCCCGGTAAGCAAATTAAAAAAAAAAACGCAATATGTATGCTACACGAGAACGGAGACGTCGAGTAACCAAAACAAATGCGTTAAACAAATTCTTACACGTTATTTATCAATTTAACTCTAGAATTAAAGGATATACAACGAGAAACAACGTTTGACAACCTTTAAACAGTTTTAATAACTATCTCAAAAATTACCGCTGTGATGCAAACAACTGATGAGTTATCTACTTAAATTTCATGAACAAAACGACTTACGTATTTTAAACATGCTAACCTTTAGCCCGGTAAGCAAATTAAAAAAAAAACGCAATATGTAGGCTACACGAGAACGGAGACGTCGAGTAACCAAAACAAATGCGTTAAACAAATTCGTACACGTTATTTATCAATTTAACTCTAGAATTAAAGGATATACAACGAGAAACAACGTTTGACAACCTTTAAACAGTTTTAATAACTATCTCAAAAATTATCGCTCTGATGCAAACAACTGATGAGTTATCTACTTAAATATGTTGAACAAAACGACTTACGTATTTTAAACATGCTAACCTTTAGCCCGGTAAGCAAATTAAAAAAAAAACGTAATATGTAGGCTACACGAGAACGGAGACGTCGAGTAACCAAAACAAATGCGCTAAACAAATTCGTACACGTTATTTATCAATTTAACTCTAGAATTAAAGGATATACAACGAGAAACAACGTTTGACAACCTTTAAACAGTTTTAATAACTATCTCAAAAATTATCGCTCTGATGCAAACAACTGATGAGTTATCTACTTAAATTTGTTGAACAAAACGACTTACGTATTTTAAACATGCTAACCTTTAGCCCGGTAAGCAAATTAAAAAAAAAACGCAATATGTAGGCTACACGAGAACGGAGACGTCGAGTAACCAAAACAAATGCGTTAAACAAATTCGTACACGTTATTTATCAATTTAACTCTAGAATTAAAGGATATACAACGAGAAACAACGTTTGACAACCTTTAAACAGTTTTAATAACTATCTCAAAAATTATCGCTCTGATGCAAACAACTGATGAGTTATCTACTTAAATTTGATGAACAAAACGACTTACGTATTTTAAACATGCTAACCTTTAGCCCGGTAAGCAAATTAAAAAAAAAACGCAATATGTAGGCTACACGAGAACGGAGACGTCGAGTAACCAAAACAAATGCGTTAAACAAATTCGTACACGTTATTTATCAATTTAACTCTAGAATTAAAGGATATACAACGAGAAACCACGTTTGACAACCTTTAAACAGTTTTAATAACTATCTCAAAAATTGTCGCTCTGATGCAAACAACTGATGAGTTATCTACTTAAATTTGTTGAACAAAACGACTTACGTATTTTAAACATGCTAACCTTTAGCCCGGTAAGCAAACTAAAAAAAAAAACGCAATATGTGGGCTACACGAGAACGGAGACGTCGAGTAACCAAAACAAATGCGTTAAACAAATTCGTACACGTTTTTTATCAATTTAACTCTAGAATTAAAGGATATACAACGAGAAACAACGTTTGACAACCTTTAAACAGTTTTAATAACTATCTCAAAAATTATCGCTCTGATGCAAACAACTGATGAGTTATCTACTTAAATTTGATGAACAAAACGACTTACGTATTTTAAACATGCTAACCTTTAGCCCGGTAAGCAAATTAAAAAAAAAACGCAATATGTAAGCTACACGAGAACGGAGACGTCGAGTAACCAAAACAAATGCGTTAAACAAATTCGTACACGTTATTTATCAATTTAACTCTAGAATTAAAGGATATACAACGAGAAACAACGTTTGACAACCTTTAAACAGTTTTAATAACTATCTCAAAAATTGTCGCTCTGATGCAAACAACTGATGAGTTATCTCCTTAAATTTGTTGAACAAAACGACTTACGTATTTTAAACATGCTAACCTTTAGCCCGGTAAGCAAATTAAAAAAAAAAACGCAATATGTGGGCTACACGAGAACGGAGACGTCGAGTAACCAAAACAAATGCGTTAAACAAATTCGTACACGTTTTTTATCAATTTAACTCTAGAATTAAAGGATATACAACGAGAAACAACGTTTGACAACCTTTAAACAGTTTTAATAACTATCTCAAAAATTATCGCTCTGATGCAAACAACTGATGAGTTATCTACTTAAATATGTTGAACAAAACGACTTACGTATTTTAAACATGCTAACCTTTAGCCCGGTAAGCAAATTAAAAAAAAAACGTAATATGTAGGCTACACGAGAACGGAGACGTCGAGTAACCAAAACAAATGCGCTAAACAAATTCGTACACGTTATTTATCAATTTAACTCTAGAATTAAAGGATATACAACGAGAAACAACGTTTGACAACCTTTAAACAGTTTTAATAACTATCTCAAAAATTATCGCTCTGATGCAAACAACTGATGAGTTATCTACTTAAATTTGTTGAACAAAACGACTTACGTATTTTAAACATGCTAACCTTTAGCCCGGTAAGCAAATTAAAAAAAAAACGCAATATGTAGGCTACACGAGAACGGAGACGTCGAGTAATCAAAACAAATGCGTTAAACAAATTCGTACACGTTATTTATCAATTTAACTCTAGAATTAAAGGATATACAACGAGAAACAACGTTTGACAACCTTTAAACAGTTTTAATAACTATCTCAAAAATTATCGCTCTGATGCAAACAACTGATGAGTTATCTACTTAAATATGATGAACAAAACGACTTACGTATTTTAAACATGCTAACCTTTAGCCCGGTAAGCAAATTAAAAAAAAAACGCAATATGTAGGCTACACGAGAACGGAGACGTCGAGTAACCAAAACAATGCGTTAAACAAATTCGTACACGTTATTTATCAATTTAACTCTAGAATTAAAGGATATACAACGAGAAACAACGTTTGACAACCTTTAAACAGTTTTAATAACTATCTCAAAAATTATCGCTCTGATGCAAACAACTGATGAGTTATCTACTTAAATTTGTTGAACAAAACGACTTACGTATTTTAAACATGCTAACCTTTAGCCCGGTAAGCAAATTAAAAAAAAAACGCAATATGTAGGCTACACGAGAACGGAGACGTCGAGTAATCAAAACAAATGCGTTAAACAAATTCGTACACGTTATTTATCAATTTAACTCTAGAATTAAAGGATATACAACGAGAAACAACGTTTGACAACCTTTAAACAGTTTTAATAACTATCTCAAAAATTGTCGCTCTGATGCAAACAACTGATGAGTTATCTACTTAAATTTGATGAACAAAACGACTTACGTATTTTAAACATGCTAACCTTTAGCCCGGTAAGCAAATTAAAAAAAAAAAACGCAATATGTAGGCTACACGAGAACGGAGACGTCGAGTAACCAAAACAAATGCGTTAAACAAATTCGTACACGTTATTTATCAATTTAACTCTAGAATTAAAGGATATACAACGAGAAACAACGTTTGACAACCTTTAAACAGTTTTAATAACTATCTCAAAAATTATCGCTCTGATGCAAACAACTGATGAGTTATCTACTTAAATTTGTTGAACAAAACGACTTACGTATTTTAAACATGCTAACCTTTAGCCCGGTAAGCAAATTTAAAAAAAAACGCAATATGTAGGCTACACGAGAACGGAGACGTCGAGTAACCAAAACAAATGCGTTAAACAATTTCGTACACGTTATTTATCAATTTAACTCTAGAATTAAAGGATACACAACGAGAAACAACGTTTGACAACCTTTAAACAGTTTTAATAACTATCTCAAAAATTATCGCTCTGATGCAAACAACTGATGAGTTATCTACTTAAATTTGATGAACAAAACGACTTACGTATTTTAAACATGCTAACCTTTTGCCCGGTAAGCAAATTAAAAAAAAACGCAATATGTAGGCTACACGAGAACGGAGACGTCGAGTAACCAAAACAAATGCGTTAAACAAATTCGTACACGTTATTTATCAATTTAACTCTAGAATTAAAGGATATACAACGAGAAACAACGTTTGACAACCGTTAAACAGTTTTAATAACTATCTCAAAAATTGTCGCTCTGATGCAAACAACTGATGAGTTATCTACTTAAATTTGTTGAACAAAACGACTTACGTATTTTAAACATGCTAACCTTTAGCCCGGTAAGCAAATTAAAAAAAAACGCAATATGTAGGCTACACGAGAACGGAGACGTCGAGTAACCAAAACAAATGCGTTAAACAAATTCGTACACGTTATTTATCAATTTAACTCTAGAATTAAAGGATATACAACGAGAAACAACGTTTGACAACCTTTAAACAGTTTTAATAACTATCTCAAAAATTGTCGCTCTGATGCAAACAACTGATGAGTTATCTACTTAAATTTGATGAACAAAACGACTTACGTATTTTAAACATGCTAACCTTTAGCCCGGTAAGCAAATTAAAAAAAAAACGCAATATGTAGGCTACACGAGAACGGAGACGTCGAGTAACCAAAACAAATGCGTTAAACAAATTCGTACACGTTATTTATCAATTTAACTCTAGAATTAAAGGATATACAACGAGAAACAACGTTTGACAACCTTTAAACAGTTTTAATAACTATCTCAAAAATTATCGCTCTGATGCAAACAACTGATGAGTTATCTACTTAAATTTGATGAACAAAACGACTTACGTATTTTAAACATGCTAACCTTTAGCCCGGTAAGCAAATTAAAAAAAAAAACGCAATATGTGGGCTACACGAGAACGGAGACGTCGAGTAACCAAAACAAATGCGCTAAACAAATTCGTACACGTTTTTTATCAATTTAACTCTAGAATTAAAGGATATACAACGAGAAACAACGTTTGACAACCTTTAAACAGTTTTAATAACTATCTCAAAAATTATCGCTCTGATGCAAACAACTGATGAGTTATCTACTTAAATATGATGAACAAAACGACTTACGTATTTTAAACATGCTAACCTTTAGCCCGGTAAGCAAATTAAAAAAAAAAAACGCAATATGTGGGCTACACGAGAACGGAGACGACGAGTAACCAAAACAAATGCGTTAAACAAATTCGTACACGTTATTTATCAATTTAACTCTAGAATTAAAGGATATACAACGAGAAACAACGTTTGACAACCTTTAAACAGTTTTAAAAACTATCTCAAAAATTATCGCTCTGATGCAAACAACTGATGAGTTATCTACTTAAATATGATGAACAAAACGACTTACGTATTTTAAACATGCTAACCTTTAGCCCGGTAAGCAAATTAAAAAAAAAAACGCAATATGTATGCTACACGAGAACGGAGACGTCGAGTAACCAAAACAAATGCGTTAAACAAATTCTTACACGTTATTTATCAATTTAACTCTAGAATTAAAGGATATACAACGAGAAACAACGTTTGACAACCTTTAAACAGTTTTAATAACTATCTCAAAAATTACCGCTGTGATGCAAACAACTGATGAGTTATCTACTTAAATTTCATGAACAAAACGACTTACGTATTTTAAACATGCTAACCTTTAGCCCGGTAAGCAAATTAAAAAAAAAACGCAATATGTAGGCTACACGAGAACGGAGACGTCGAGTAACCAAAACAAATGCGTTAAACAAATTCGTACACGTTATTTATCAATTTAACTCTAGAATTAAAGGATATACAACGAGAAACAACGTTTGACAACCTTTAAACAGTTTTAATAACTATCTCAAAAATTGTCGCTCTGATGCAAACATCTGATGAGTTATCTACTTAAATTTGTTGAACAAAACGACTTACGTATTTTAAACATGCTAACCTTTAGCCCGGTAAGCAAATTAAAAAAAAACGCAATATGTAGGCTACACGAGAACGGAGACGTCGAGTAACCAAAACAAATGCGTTAAACAAATTCGTACACGTTATTTATCAATTTAACTCTAGAATTAAAGGATATACAACGAGAAACAACGTTTGACAACCTTTAAACAGTTTTAATAACTATCTCAAAAATTGTCGCTCTGATGCAAACAACTGATGAGTTATCTACTTAAATTTGATGAACAAAACGACTTACGTATTTTAAACATGCTAACCTTTAGCCCGGTAAGCAAATTAAAAAAAAAACGCAATATGTATGCTACACGAGAACGGAGACGTCGAGTAACCAAAACAAATGCGTTAAACAAATTCGTACACGTTATTTATCAATTTAACTCTAGAATTAAAGGATATACAACGAGAAACAACGTTTGACAACCTTTAAACAGTTTTAATAACTATCTAAAAAATTATCGCTCTGATGCAAACAACTGATGAGTTATCTACTTAAATATGATGAACAAAACGACTTACGTATTTTAAACATGCTAACCTTTAGCCCGGTAAGCAAATTAAAAAAAAAAACGCAATATGTAGGCTACACGAGAACGGAGACGTCGAGTAACCAAAACAAATGCGTTAAACAAATTCGTACACGTTATTTATCAATTTAACTCTAGAATTAAAGGATATACAACGAGAAACAACGTTTGACAACCTTTAAACAGTTTTAATAACTATCTCAAAAATTACCGCTCTGATGCAAACAACTGATGAGTTATCTACTTAAATATGTTGAACAAAACGACTTACGTATTTTAAACATGCTAACCTTTAGCCCGGTAAGCAAATTAAAAAAAAAACGTAATATGTAGGCTACACGAGAACGGAGACGTCGAGTAACCAAAACAAATGCGCTAAACAAATTCGTACACGTTATTTATCAATTTAACTCTAGAATTAAAGGATATACAACGAGAAACAACGTTTGACAACCTTTAAACAGTTTTAATAACTATCTCAAAAATTATCGCTCTGATGCAAACAACTGATGAGTTATCTACTTAAATATGTTGAACAAAACGACTTACGTATTTTAAACATGCTAACCTTTAGCCCGGTAAGCAAATTAAAAAAAAAACGCAATATGTAGGCTACACGAGAACGGAGACGTCGAGTAACCAAAACAAATGCGTTAAACAAATTCGTACACGTTATTTATCAATTTAACTCTAGAATTAAAGGATATACAACGAGAAACAACGTTTGACAACCTTTAAACAGTTTTAATAACTATCTCAAAAATTGTCGCTCTGATGCAAACAACTGATGAGTTATCTACTTAAATTTGTTGAACAAAACGACTTACGTATTTTAAACATGCTAACCTTTAGCCCGGTAAGCAAATTAAAAAAAAAACGCAATATGTAGGCTACACGAGAACGGAGACGTCGAGTAACCAAAACAAATGCGTTAAACAAATTCGTACACGTTATTTATCAATTTAACTCTAGAATTAAGGATATACAACGAGAAAACAACGTTTGACAACCTTTAAACAGTTTTAATAACTATCTCAAAAATTATCGCTCTGATGCAAACAACTGATAAGTTATCTACTTAAATTTGATGAACAAAACGACTTACGTATTTTAAACATGCTAACCTTTAGCCCGGTAAGCAAATTAAAAAAAAACGCAATATGTAGGCTACACGAGAACGGAGACGTCGAGTAACCAAAACAAATGCGTTAAACAAATTCGTACACGTTATTTATCAATTTAACTCTAGAATTAAAGGATATACAACGAGAAACAACGTTTGACAACCTTTAAACAGTTTTAATAACTATCTCAAAAATTATCGCTCTGATGCAAACAACTGATGAGTTATCTACTTAAATATGATGAACAAAACGACTTACGTATTTTAAACATGCTAACCTTTAGCCCGGTAAGCAAATTAAAAAAAAAACGCAATATGTAGGCTACACGAGAACGGAGACGTCGAGTAACCAAAACAAATTTGTTAAACAAATTCGTACACGTTATTTATCAATTTAAGTCTAGAATTAAAGGATATACAACGAGAAACAACGTTTGACAACCTTTAAACAGTTTTAATAACTATCTCAAAAATTGTCGCTCTGATGCAAACAACTGATGAGTTATCTACTTAAATATGATGAACAAAACGACTTACGTATTTTAAACATGCTAACCTTTAGCCCGGTAAGCAAATTAAAAAAAAAAACGCAATATGTAGGCTACACGAGAACGGAGACGTCGAGTAACCAAAACAAATGCGTTAAACAAATTCGTACACGTTATTTATCAATTTAACTCTAGAATTAAAGGATATACAACGAGAAACAACGTTTGACAACCTTTAAACAGTTTTAATAACTATCTCAAAAATTGTCGCTCTGATGCAAACAACTGATGAGTTATCTACTTAAATTTGATGAACAAAACGACTTACGTATTTTAAACATGCTAACCTTTAGCCCGGTAAGCAAATTAAAAAAAAAACGCAATATGTAGGCTACACGAGAACGGAGACGTCGAGTAACCAAAACAAATGCGTTAAACAAATTCGTACACGTTATTTATCAATTTAACTCTAGAATTAAAGGATATACAACGAGAAACAACGTTTGACAACCTTTAAACAGTTTTAATAACTATCTCAAAAATTATCGCTCTGATGCAAACAACTGATGAGTTATCTACTTAAATATGATGAACAAAACGACTTACGTATTTTAAACATGCTAACCTTTAGCCCGGTAAGCAAATTAAAAAAAAAACGCAATATGTAGGCTACACGAGAACGGAGACGTCGAGTAACCAAAACAAATGCGTTAAACAAGTTCGTACACGTTACTTATCAATTTAACTCTAGAATTAAAGGATATACAACGAGAAACAACGTTTGACAACCTTTAAACAGTTTTAATAACTATCTCAAAAATTATCGCTCTGATGCAAACAACTGATGAGTTATCTACTTAAATTTGATGAACAAAACGACTTACGTATTTTAAACATGCTAACCTTTAGCCCGGTAAGCAAATTAAAAAAAAAACGCAATCTGTAGGCTACACGAGAACGGAGACGTCGAGTAACCAAAACAAATGCGTTGAACAAATTCGTACACGTTATTTATCAATTTAACTCTAGAATTAAAGGATATACAACGAGAAACAACGTTTGACAACCTTTAAACAGTTTTAATAACTATCTCAAAAATTATCGCTCTGATGCAAACAACTGATGAGTTATCTACTTAAATATGATGAACAAAACGACTTACGTATTTTAAACATGCTAACCTTTAGCCCGGTAAGCAAATTAAAAAAAAACGCAATATGTAGGCTACACGAGAACGGAGACGTCGAGTAACCAAAACAAATGCGTTAAACAAATTCGTACACGTTATTTATCAATTTAACTCTAGAATTAAAGGATATACAACGAGAAACAACGTTTGACAACCTTTAAACAGTTTTAATAACTATCTCAAAAATTGTCGCTCTGATGCAAACAACTGATGAGTTATCTACTTAAATTTGATGAACAAAACGACTTACGTATTTTAAACATGCTAACCTTTAGCCCGGTAAGCAAATTTAAAAAAAAAACGCAATATGTAGGCTACACGAGAACGGAGACGTCGAGTAACCAAAACAAATGCGTTAAACAAATTCGTACACGTTATTTATCAATTTAACTCTAGAATTAAAGGATATACAACGAGAAACAACGTTTGACAACCTTTAAACAGTTTTAATAACTATCTCAAAAATTATCGCTCTGATGCAAACAACTGATGAGTTATCTACTTAAATATGATGAACAAAATGACTTACGTATTTTAAACATGCTAACCTTTAGCCCGGTAAGCAAATTAAAAAAAAAACGCAATATGTAGGCTACACGAGAACGGAGACGTCGAGTAACCAAAACAAATGCGTTGAACAAATTTGTACACGTTATTTATCAATTTAACTCTAGAATTAAAGGATATACAACGAGAAACAACGTTTGACAACCTTTAAACAGTTTTAATAACTATCTCAAAAATTATCGCTCTGATGCAAACAACTGATGAGTTATCTACTTAAATATGATGAACAAAATGACTTACGTATTTTAAACATGCTAACCTTTAGCCCGGTAAGCAAATTAAAAAAAAAACGCAATATGTAGGCTACACGAGAACGGAGACGTCGAGTAACCAAAACAAATGCGTTGAACAAATTCGTACACGTTATTTATCAATTTAACTCTAGAATTAAAGGATATACAACGAGAAACAACGTTTGACAACCTTTAAACAGTTTTAATAACTATCTCAAAAATTATCGCTCTGATGCAAACAACTGATGAGTTATCTACTTAAATATGATGAACAAAACAACTTACGTATTTTAAACATGCTAACCTTTAGCCCGGTAAGCAAATTTAAAAAAAAAAACGCAATATGTAGGCTACACGAGAACGGAGACGTCGAGTAACCAAAACAAATGCGTTGAACAAATTCGTACACGTTATTTATCAATTTAACTCTAGAACTAAAGGATATACAACGAGAAACAACGTTTGACAACCTTTAAACAGTTTTAATAACTATCTCAAAAATTATCGCTCTGATGCAAACAACTGATGAGTTATCTACTTAAATTTGATGAACAAAACGACTTACGTATTTTAAACATGCTAACCTTTATCCCGGTAAGCAAATTAAAAAAAAAAACGCAATCTGTAGGCTACACGAGAACGGAGACGTCGAGTAACCAAAACAAATGCGTTGAACAAATTCGTACACGTTATTTATCAATTTAACTCTAGAATTAAAGGATATACAACGAGAAACAACGTTTGACAACCTTTAAACAGTTTTAATAACTATCTCAAAAATTATCGCTCTGATGCAAACAACTGATGAGTTATCTACTTAAATATGATGAACAAAACGACTTACGTATTTTAAACATGCTAACCTTTAGCCCGGTAAGCAAATTAAAAAAAAAACGCAATATGTAGGCTACACGAGAACGGAGACGTCGAGTAACCAAAACAAATGCGTTAAACAAATTCGTACACGTTATTTATCAATTTAACTCTAGAATTAAAGGATATACAACGAGAAACAACGTTTGACAACCTTTAAACAGTTTTAATAACTATCTCAAAAATTGTCGCTCTGATGCAAACAACTGATGAGTTATCTACTTAAATTTGATGAACAAAACGACTTACGTATTTTAAACATGCTAACCTTTAGCCCGGTAAGCAAATTAAAAAAAAAAACGCAATATGTAGGCTACACGAGAACGGAGACGTCGAGTAACCAAAACAAATGCGTTAAACAAATTCGTACACGTTATTTATCAATTTAACTCTAGAATTAAAGGATATACAACGAGAAACAACGTTTGACAACCTTTAAACAGTTTTAATAACTATCTCAAAAATTATCGCTCTGATGCAAACAACTGATGAGTTATCTACTTAAATATGATGAACAAAACGACTTACGTATTTTAAACATGCTAACCTTTAGCCCGGTAAGCAAATTAAAAAAAAAACGCAATATGTAGGTTACACGAGAATGGAGACGTCGAGTAACCAAAACAAATGCGTTAAACAAATTCGTACACGTTATTTATTAATTTAACTCTAGAATTAAAGGATATACAACGAGAAACAACGTTTGACAACCTTTAAACAGTTTTAATAACTATCTCAAAAATTATCGCTCTGATGCAAACAACTGATGAGTTATCTACTTAAATTTGATGAACAAAACGACTTACATATTTTAAACATGCTAACCTTTAGCCCGGTAAGCAAATTAAAAAAAACAAGTAAGGAAGGCTAAGTTCGGGTGTAACCGAACATAACATACTCAGTTGAGAGCTATGGAGACAAAATAAGGAAAATCAATCTGGGGTAACCCTGGAATGTGGTTGTATAACATGTGTATCAAATGAAAGGTATTAAAGAGTATTTTAAGAGAGAATAGGCCATAGTTCTATGGATGAACGCCATTTAGGGATATCGCCATAAAGGTAGACCAGGGCTGACTCTAGAATTTGTTTGTACGATATGGGTATCAAATGAAAGGTGTTACTGAGCATTTTAAGAGGGAGTGGGCCTTAGGTCTATCGGTGGACGCCTTTTCGAAATGTCCCCATTAAGGTGGACCAGGGGTGTCTCTAGAATGTGTTTGTACGATATGGGTATCAAATGAAAGCTGTTAATGAGTATTTTGAAAAGGAGTGATCCTTAGTTCCATAGGTGGACGCCGTTTCGAGATATCGTCATAAAGGTGGACCAGGGGTGTCTCTAGAATGTGTTTGTACGATATGGGAATCAAATGAAAGGTGTTACTGAGCATTTTAAGAGGGAGTGGGCATTAGGTCTATAGGTGGACGCCTTTTCGAGATATCGCCATTAGGGTGGGCCAGGGGTGACTCTAGAATGTTTGTACGGTATGGGTATCAAACGAAAGGTGTTACTGAGCATTTTAAGAGGGAGTGGGCATGAGGTCTATAGGTGGACGCCTTTTCGAGATATCGTCATTAGGGTGGGCCAGGGGTGACTCTAGAATGTGTTTGTACGATATGTGCATCAAACGAAAGGTGTTACTGAGCATTTTAAGAGGGAGTGGGCATTAGGTCTATAGGTGGACGCCCTTTCGAGATATCGCCATTAGGGTGGGCCAGGGGTGACTCTAGAATGTTTGTACGATATGGGTATCAAACGAAAGGTGTTACTGAGCATTTTAAGAGGGAGTGGGCATTAGGTCTATAGGTGGACGCCTTTTCGAGATATCGCCATTAGGGTGGGCCAGGGGTGACTCTAGAATGTGTTTGTACGATATGGGTATCAAATGAAAGGTGGTAAGGAGTATTTTAAAAGGGAGTAATCCTTAGTTCTATAGGTGGACGCCTTTTCGAGATATCGCCATAAAGGTGGACCAAGGGTGACTCTAGAATGTTTGTACGATATGGGTATCAAACGAAAGGTGTTACTGAGCATTTTAAGAGGGAGTGGGCATTAGGTCTATAGGTGGATGCCTTTTCGAGATATCGCCATTAGGGTGGGCCAGGGTGACTCTAGAATGTGTTTGTACGATATGGGTATCAAATGAAAGGTGGTAATGAGTATTTTAAAAGGGAGTAATCCTTAGTTCTATAGGTGGACGCCTTTTCGAGATATCGCCATAAAGCTGGACCAAGGGTGACTCTAGAATGTTTGTACGGTATGGGTATCAAACGAAAGGTGTTACTGAGCATTTTAAGAGGGAGTGGGCATTAGGTCTATAGGTGGACGCCTTTTCGAGATATCGCCATTAGGGTGGGCCAGGGTGACTCTAGAATGTGTTTGTACGATATGGGTATCAAATGAAAGGTGGTAATGAGTATTTTAAAAGGGAGTAATCCTTAGTTCTATAGGTGGACGCCTTTTCGAGATATCGCCATTAGGGTGGGCCAGGTGTGACTCTAGAATGTTTGTACGATATGGGTATCAAACGAAAGGTGTTACTGAGCATTTTAAGAGGGAGTGGGCATTAGGTCTATAGGTGGACGCCTTTTCGAGATATCGCCATTAGGGTGGGACAGGGGTGACTCTAGAATGTTTGTATGATATGGGTATCAAACGAAAGGTGTTACTGAGCATTTTAAGAGGGAGTGTACATTAGGTCTATAGGTGGACGCCTTTTCGAGATATCGCCATTAGGGTGGGCCAGGGGTGACTCTAGAATGTTTGTACGATATGGGTATCAAACGAAAGGTGTTACTGAGCATTTTAAGAGGGAGTGGACATTAGGTCTATAGGTGGACGCCTTTTCGAGATATCGCCATTAGGGTGGGCCAGGGTGACTCTAGAATGTGTTTGTACGATATGGGTATCAAATGAAAGGTGGTAATGAGTATTTTAAAAGGGAGTAATCCTTAGTTCTATAGGTGGACGCCTTTTCGAAATATCGCCATTAGGGTGGGCCAGGTGTGACTCTAGAATGTTTGTACGATATGGGTATCAAACGAAAGCTGTTACTGAGCATTTTAAGAGGGAGTGGGCATTAGGTCTATAGGTGGACGCCTTTTCGAGATATTGCCATTAGGGTGGGCCAGGGGTGACTCTAGAATGTTTGTACGATATGGGTATCAAACGAAAGGTGTTACTGAGCATTTTAAGAGGGAGTGGACACTAGGTCTATAGGTGGACGCCTTTTCGAGATATCGCCATTTGGGTGGGCCAGGGGTTACTCTAGAATGTTTGGACGATATGGGTATCAAACGAAAGGTGTTACTGAGCATTTTAAGAGAGAGGGGCATTAGTTCTATAGGTGGACGCCTTTTCGAGATATCGCCATTAGGGTGGGACAGGGGTGACTCTGGTATGTTTTTGTACGATATGGATATCAAATTAAAGGTATTAATGAGGGTTTTAAAAGCGAGTGGCCCTTAGATGTATATGTGAAGGCGTTCTCGTGATATCCACCAAAATGTGGACCAGGTGATCCAGAAAATCATCTGTCGGGTACTGCTAATTTATTTATATATGCAATACCACTAACAGTATTCCTGCCAAGATTCCAAGGGCTGTTGATTTCGCCTTGTAGAACTTTTTCATTTTCTTCTACTTAATATGGTAGGTGTCACACCCATTTTACAAAGATTTTTCCAAAGTTATATTTTGCGTCAACAAACCAATCCAGTTACCATGTTTCATCCCTTTTTTCGTATTTGGTATAGAATTATGGCATTTTTTTCATTTTTCGTAATTTTCGATATCGATAAAGTGGGCGTGGTTATGGTCAGATTTCGCCCATTTTTTATACCAAGAAAAAGTGAGCTCAGGTAAGTACGTGGGCTAAGTTTAGTAAAGATATATCGGATTTTGCTCAAGTTATTGTGTTAATGGCCGAGCGGAAGGACAGACCGTGGACTGTGTATAAAAACTGGGCGTGGCTTCCATCGATTTCGCCCATTTTCACAGAGAACAGTTACCGTCATAGAATCTATGCTCCTACCAAATTAGAGAAGGATTGGTAAATTTTTGTTCGACTTATGGCAATAAAAGTATTCTAGACAAACTAAATGAAAATGGGCGGAGCCACGCCCATTTTGAAATTTTCTTTTATTTTTGTATTTTGTTGCATCATATCATTACTGGAGTTGAATTTTGACTTAATTTACTTATATACAGTAAAGATATTAAATTTTTTGTTAAAATTTGAATTTAAAAAATTTTTTTTTTAAAAAGTGGGCGTGTTCTTAATCCAATTTTGCTAATTTTTATTTAGCACATATAGAGTAATAGTAGTAACGTTCCTGCCAAATTTCATCATGATATCTTCAACGACTGCCAAATTACAGCTTGCAAAACTTTTAAATTACCTTCTTGTAAAAGTGGGCGGGGCCACGCCCATTGTCCAAAATCTTACTAATTTTCTATTCTGCGTCATAACGTCAACCTATCTACCAAGTTTCGTCGCTTTATCTGTCTTTTGTAATGAGTTATCGCACTTTTTCGGTTTTTCGAAATTTTCGATACCGAAAAAGTGGGCGTGGTTATAGTCCGATATCGTTCATTTTAAATAGCGATCTGAGATGAGTGCTCAGGAACCTACATACCAAATTTCATCAAGATAACTCAAAATTTACTCAAGTTATCGTGTTAACGGACGGACGGACGGACGGACGGACGGACGGACGGACGGACGGACGGACGGACGGACGGACATGGCTCAATCAAATTTTTTTTCGATCCTGATTATTTTGATATATGGAAGTCTATATCTATCTCGATTCCTTTATATATGTACAACCAACCGTTATCAAATCAAACTTAATATACTCTGTGAGCTCTGCTCAACTGAGTATAAAAACGCAATATGTAGGCTACACGAGAACGGAGACGTCGAGTAACCAAAACAAATGCGTTAAACAAATTTGTACACGTTATTTATCAATTTAACTCTAGAATTAAAGGATATACAACGAGAAACAACGTTTGACAACCTTTAAACAGTTTTAATAACTATCTCAAAAATTATCGCTCTGATGCAAACAACTGATGAGTTATCTACTTAAATATGATGAACAAAATGACTTACGTATTTTAAACATGCTAACCTTTAGCCCGGTAAGCAAATTAAAAAAAAAACGCAATATGTAGGCTATACGAGAACGGAGACGTCGAGTAACCAAAACAAATGCGTTAAACAAATTCGTACACGTTATTTATCAATTTAACTCTAGAATTAAAGGATATACAACGAGAAACAACGTTTGACAACCTTTAAACAGTTTTAATAACTATCTCAAAAATTATCGCTCTGATGCGAACAACTGATGAGTTATCTACTTAAATTTGATGAACAAAACGACTTACGTATTTTAAACATGCTAACCTTTAGCCCGGTAAGCAAATTAAAAAAAAAAACGCAATATGTAGGCTACACGAGAACGGAGACGTCGAGTAACCAAAACAAATGCGTTAAACAAATTCGTACACGTTATTTATCAATTTAACTCTAGAATTAAAGGATATACAACGAGAAACAATGTTTGACAACCTTTAAACAGTTTTAATAACTATCTCAAAAATTATCGCTCTGATGCAAACAACTGATGAGTTATCTACTTAAATATGATGAACAAAACGACTTACGTATTTTAAACATGCTAACCTTTAGCCCGGTAAGCAAATTAAAAAAAAAACGCAATATGTAGGCTACACGAGAACGGAGACATCGAGTAACCAAAACAAATGCGTTAAACAAATTCGTACACGTTATTTATCAATTTAACTCTAGAATTAAAGGATATACAACGAGAAACAACGTTTGACAACCTTTAAACAGTTTTAATAACTATCTCAAAAATTGTCGCTCTGATGCAAACAACTGATGAGTTATCTACTCAAATTTGTTGAACAAAACGACTTATGTATTTTAAGCATGCTAACCTTTAGCCCGGTAAGCAAATTAAAAAAAAAAGCAATATGTAGGCTACACGAGAACGGAGACGTCGAGTAACCAAAACAAATGCGTTAAACAAATTCGTACACGTTATTTATCAATTTAACTCTAGAATTAAAGGATATACAACGAGAAACAACGTTTGACAACCTTTAAACAGTTTTAATAACTATCTCAAAAATTATCGCTCTGATGCAAACAACTGATGAGTTATCTACTTAAATATGATGAACAAAAGGACTTACGTATTTTAAACATGCTAACCTTTAGCCCGGTAAGCAAATTAAAAAAAAAACGCAATATGTAGGCTACACGAGAACGGAGACGTCGAGTAACCAAAACAAATGCGTTAAACAAATTCGTACACGTTATTTATCAATTTAACTCTAGAATTAAAGGATATACAACGAGAAACAACGTTTGACAACCTTTAAACAGTTTTAATAACTATCTCAAAAATTATCGCTCTGATGCAAACAACTGATGAGTTATCTACTTAAATATGATGAACAAAACGACTTACGTATTTTAAACATGCTAACCTTTAGCCCGGTAAGCAAATAAAAAAAAAACCCAATATGTAGGCTACACGAGAACGGAGACGTCGAGTAACCAAAACAAATGCGTTAAACAAATTCGTACACGTTATTTATCAATTTAACTCTAGAATTAAAGGATATACAACGAGAAACAACGTTTGACAACCTTTAAACAGTTTTAATAACTATCTCAAAAATTATCGCTCTGATGCAAACAACTGGTGAGTTATCTACTTAAATATGATGAACAAAACGACTTACGTATTTTAAACATGCTAACCTTTAGCCCGGTAAGCAAATTAAAAAAAAAACGCAATATGTAGGCTACACGAGAACGGAGACGTCGAGAAACCAAAACAAATGCGTTAAACAAATTCGTACACGTTATTTATCAATTTAACTCTAGAATTAAAGGATATACAACGAGAAACAACGTTTGACAACCTTTAAACAGTTTTAATAACTATCTCAAAAATTATCGCTCTGATGCAAACAACTGATGAGTTATCTACTTAAATATGATGAACAAAACGACTTACGTATTTTAAACATGCTAACCTTTAGCCCGGTAAGCAAATTAAAAAAAAAACGCAATATGTAGGCTACACGAGAACGGAGACGTCGAGTAACCAAAACAAATGCGTTAAACAAATTCGTACACGTTATTTATCAATTTAACTCTAGAATTAAAGGATATACAACGAGAAACAACGTTTGACAACCTTTAAACAGTTTTAATAACTATCTCAAAAATTATCGCTCTGATGCAAGCAACTGATGAGTTATCTACTTAAATATGATGAACAAAACGACTTACGTATTTTAAACATGCTAACCTTTAGCCCGGTAAGCAAATTAAAAAAAAAACGCAATATGTAGGCTACACGAGAACGGAGACGTCGAGTAACCAAAACAAATGCGTTAAACAAATTCGTACACGTTATTTATCAATTTAACTCTAGAATTAAAGGATATACAACGAGAAACAACGTTTGACAACCTTTAAACAGTTTTAATAACTATCTCAAAAATTGTCGCTCTGATGCAAACAACTGATGAGTTATCTACTTAAATTTGATGAACAAAACGACTTACGTATTTTAAACATGCTAACCTTTATCCCGGTAAGCAAATTAAAAAAAAAACGCAATCTGTAGGCTACACGAGAACGGAGACGTCGAGTAACCAAAACAAATGTGTTAAACAAATTCGTACACGTTATTTATCAATTTAACTCTAGAATTAAAGGATATACAACGAGAAACAACGTTTGACAACCTTTAAACAGTTTTAATAACTATCTCAAAAATTATCGCTCTGATGCAAACAACTGATGAGTTATCTACTTAAATTTGATGAACAAAACGACTTACGTATTTTAAACATGCTAACCTTTATCCCGGTAAGCAAATTAAAAAAAAAACGCAATCTGTAGGCTACACGAGAACGGAGACGTCGAGTAACCAAAACAAATGCGTTGAACAAATTCGTACACGTTATTTATCAATTTAACTCTAGAATTAAAGGATATACAACGAGAAACAACGTTTGACAACCTTTAAACAGTTTTAATAACTATCTCAAAAATTATCGCTCTGATGCAAACAACTGATGAGTTATCTACTTAAATATGATGAACAAAACGACTTACGTATTTTAAACATGCTAACCTTTAGCCCGGTAAGCAAATTAAAAAAAAACGCAATATGTAGGCTACACGAGAACGGAGACGTCGAGTAACCAAAACAAATGCGTTAAACAAATTCGTACACGTTATTTATCAATTTAACTCTAGAATTAAAGGATATACAACGAGAAACAACGTTTGACAACCTTTAAACAGTTTTAATAACTATCTCAAAAATTGTCGCTCTGATGCAAACAACTGATGAGTTATCTACTTAAATTTGATGAACAAAACGACTTACGTATTTTAAACATGCTAACCTTTAGCCCGGTAAGCAAATTAAAAAAAAAAACGCAATATGTAGGCTACACGAGAACGGAGACGTCGAGTAACCAAAACAAATGCGTTAAACAAATTCGTACACGTTATTTATCAATTTAACTCTAGAATTAAAGGATATACAACGAGAAACAACGTTTGACAACCTTTAAACAGTTTTAATAACTATCTCAAAAATTATCGCTCTGATGCAAACAACTGATGAGTTATCTACTTAAATATGATGAACAAAACGACTTACGTATTTTAAACATGCTAACCTTTAGCCCGGTAAGCAAATTAAAAAAAAAACGCAATATGTAGGTTACACGAGAATGGAGACGTCGAGTAACCAAAACAAATGCGTTAAACAAATTCGTACACGTTATTTATTAATTTAACTCTAGAATTAAAGGATATACAACGAGAAACAACGTTTGACAACCTTTAAACAGTTTTAATAACTATCTCAAAAATTATCGCTCTGATGCAAACAACTGATGAGTTATCTACTTAAATTTGATGAACAAAACGACTTACATATTTTAAACATGCTAACCTTTAGCCCGGTAAGCAAATTAAAAAAAAAAACGCAATATGTAGGCTACACGAGAACGGAGACGTCGAGTAACCAAAACAAATGCGTTAAACAAATTTGTACACGTTATTTATCAATTTAACTCTAGAATTAAAGGATATACAACGAGAAACAACGTTTGACAACCTTTAAACAGTTTTAATAACTATCTCAAAAATTATCGCTCTGATGCAAACAACTGATGAGTTATCTACTTAAATATGATGAACAAAATGACTTACGTATTTTAAACATGCTAACCTTTAGCCCGGTAAGCAAATTAAAAAAAAAACGCAATATGTAGGCTATACGAGAACGGAGACGTCGAGTAACCAAAACAAATGCGTTAAACAAATTCGTACACGTTATTTATCAATTTAACTCTAGAATTAAAGGATATACAACGAGAAACAACGTTTGACAACCTTTAAACAGTTTTAATAACTATCTCAAAAATTATCGCTCTGATGCGAACAACTGATGAGTTATCTACTTAAATTTGATGAACAAAACGACTTACGTATTTTAAACATGCTAACCTTTAGCCCGGTAAGCAAATTAAAAAAAAAACGCAATATGTAGGCTACACGAGAACGGAGACGTCGAGTAACCAAAACAAATGCGTTAAACAAATTCGTACACGTTATTTATCAATTTAACTCTAGAATTAAAGGATATACAACGAGAAACAATGTTTGACAACCTTTAAACAGTTTTAATAACTATCTCAAAAATTATCGCTCTGATGCAAACAACTGATGAGTTATCTACTTAAATATGATGAACAAAACGACTTACGTATTTTAAACATGCTAACCTTTAGCCCGGTAAGCAAATTAAAAAAAAAACGCAATATGTAGGCTACACGAGAACGGAGACATCGAGTAACCAAAACAAATGCGTTAAACAAATTCGTACACGTTATTTATCAATTTAACGCTAGAATTAAAGGATATACAACGAGAAACAACGTTTGACAACCTTTAAACAGTTTTAATAACTATCTCAAAAATTGTCGCTCTGATGCAAACAACTGATGAGTTATCTACTCAAATTTGTTGAACAAAACGACTTATGTATTTTAAGCATGCTAACCTTTAGCCCGGTAAGCAAATTAAAAAAAAAAGCAATATGTAGGCTACACGAGAACGGAGACGTCGAGTAACCAAAACAAATGCGTTAAACAAATTCGTACACGTTATTTATCAATTTAACTCTAGAATTAAAGGATATACAACGAGAAACAACGTTTGACAACCTTTAAACAGTTTTAATAACTATCTCAAAAATTATCGCTCTGATGCAAACAACTGATGAGTTATCTACTTAAATATGATGAACAAAATGACTTACGTATTTTAAACATGCTAACCTTTAGCCCGGTAAGCAAATTAAAAAAAAAACGCAATATGTAGGCTACACGAGAACGGAGACGTCGAGTAACCAAAACAAATGCGTTAAACAAATTCGTACACGTTATTTATCAATTTAACTCTAGAATTAAAGGATATACAACGAGAAACAACGTTTGACAACCTTTAAACAGTTTTAATAACTATCTCAAAAATTATCGCTCTGATGCAAACAACTGATGAGTTATCTACTTAAATATGATGAACAAAACGACTTACGTATTTTAAACATGCTAACCTTTGGCCCGGTAAGCAAATAAAAAAAAAACCCAATATGTAGGCTACACGAGAACGGAGACGTCGAGTAACCAAAACAAATGCGTTAAACAAATTCGTACACGTTATTTATCAATTTAACTCTAGAATTAAAGGATATACAACGAGAAACAACGTTTGACAACCTTTAAACAGTTTTAATAACTATCTCAAAAATTATCGCTCTGATGCAAACAACTGGTGAGTTATCTACTTAAATATGATGAACAAAACGACTTACGTATTTTAAACATGCTAACCTTTAGCCCGGTAAGCAAATTAAAAAAAAAACGCAATATGTAGGCTACACGAGAACGGAGACGTCGAGAAACCAAAACAAATGCGTTAAACAAATTCGTACACATTATTTATCAATTTAACTCTAGAATTAAAGGATATACAACGAGAAACAACGTTTGACAACCTTTAAACAGTTTTAATAACTATCTCAAAAATTATCGCTCTGATGCAAACAACTGATGAGTTATCTACTTAAATATGATGAACAAAACGACTTACGTATTTTAAACATGCTAACCTTTAGCCCGGTAAGCAAATTAAAAAAAAAACGCAATATGTAGGCTACACGAGAACGGAGACGTCGAGTAACCAAAACAAATGCGTTAAACAAATTCGTACACGTTATTTATCAATTTAACTCTAGAATTAAAGGATATACAACGAGAAACAACGTTTGACAACCTTTAAACAGTTTTAATAACTATCTCAAAAATTATCGCTCTGATGCAAGCAACTGATGAGTTATCTACTTAAATATGATGAACAAAACGACTTACGTATTTTAAACATGCTAACCTTTAGCCCGGTAAGCAAATTAAAAAAAAAAACGCAATATGTAGGCTACACGAGAACGGAGACGTCGAGTAACCAAAACAAATGCGTTAAACAAATTCGTACACGTTATTTATCAATTTAACTCTAGAATTAAAGGATATACAACGAGAAACAACGTTTGACAACCTTTAAACAGTTTTAATAACTATCTCAAAAATTGTCGCTCTGATGCAAACAACTGATGAGTTATCTACTTAAATTTGATGAACAAAACGACTTACGTATTTTAAACATGCTAACCTTTAGCCCGGTAAGCAAATTAAAAAAAAAAAACGCAATATGTAGGCTACACGAGAACGGAGACGTCGAGTAACCAAAACAAATGTGTTAAACAAATTCGTACACGTTATTTATCAATTTAACTCTAGAATTAAAGGATATACAACGAGAAACAACGTTTGACAACCTTTAAACAGTTTTAATAACTATCTCAAAAATTATCGCTCTGATGCAAACAACTGATGAGTTATCTACATAAATTTGATGAACAAAACGACTTACGTATTTTAAACATGCTAACCTTTAGCCCGGTAAGAAAATTAAAAAAAAAACGCAATATGTAGGCTACACGAGAACGGAGACGTCGAGTAACCAAAACAAATGCGTTAAACAAATTCGTACACGTTATTTATCAATTTAACTCTAGAATTAAAGGATAAACAACGAGAAACAACGTTTGACAACCTTTAAACATTTTTAATAACTATCTCAAAAATTATCGCTCTGATGCAAACAACTGATGAGTTATCTACTTAAATTTGATGAACAAAACGACTTACGTATTTTAAACATGCTAACCTTTAGCCCGGTAAGCAAATTAAAAAAAAAACGCAATATGTAGGCTACACGAGAACGGAGACGTCGAGTAACCAAAACAAATGCGTTAAACAAATTCGTACACGTTATTTATCAATTTAACTCTAGAATTAAAGGATATACAACGAGAAACAACGTTTGACAACCTTTAAACAGTTTTAATAACTATCTCAAAAATTATCGCTCTGATGCAAACAACTGATGAGTTATCTACTTAAATATGATGAACAAAACGACTTACGTATTTTAAACATGCTAACCTTTAGCCCGGTAAGCAAATTAAAAAAAAAACGCAATATGTAGGCTACACGAGAACGGAGACGTCGAGTAACCAAAACAAATGCGTTAGACAAATTCGTAAACGTTATTTATCAATTTAACTCTAGAATTAAAGGATATACAACGAGAAAAAACGTTTGACAACCTTTAAACAGTTTCAATAACTATCTCAAAAATTATCGCTCTGATGCAAACAACTGATGAGTTATCTACTTAAATTTGATGAACAAAACGACTTACGTATTTTAAACATGCTAACCTTTAGCCCGGTAAGCAAATTAAAAAAAAAACGCAATATGTAGGCTACACGAGAACGGAGACGTCGAGTAACCAAAACAAATGCGTTAAACAAATTCGTACACGTTATTTATCAATTTAACTCTAGAATTAAAGGATATACAACGAGAAACAACGTTTGACAACCTTTAAACAGTTTTAATAACTATCTCAAAAATTATCGCTCTGATGCAAACAACTGATGAGTTATCTACTTAAATATGATGAACAAAACGACTTACGTATTTTAAACATGCTAACCTTTAGCCCGGTAAGCAAATTAAAAAAAAAAACGCAATATGTAGGCTACACGAGAACGGAGACGTCGAGTAACCAAAACAAATGCGTTAAACAAATTCGTACACGTTATTTATCAATTTAACTCTAGAATTAAAGGATATACAACGAGAAACAACGTTTGACAACCTTTAAACAGTTTTAATAACTATCTCAAAAATTGTCGCTCTGATGCAAACAACTGATGAGTTATCTACTCAAATTTGTTGAACAAAACGACTTACGTATTTTAAGCATGCTAACCTTTAGCCCGGTAAGCAAATTAAAAAAAAAACGCAATATGTAGGCTACACGAGAACGGAGACGTCGAGTAACCAAAACAAATGCGTTAAACAAATTCGTACACGTTATTTATCAATTTAACTCTAGAATTAACGGATATACAACGAGAAACAACGTTTGACAACCATTAAACAGTTTTAATAACTATCTCAAAAATTATCGCTCTGATGCAAACAACTGATGAGTTATCTACTTAAATTTGATGAACAAAACGACTTACGTATTTTAAACATGCTAACCTTTAGCCCGGTAAGCAAATTAAAAAAAAAACGCAATATGTAGGCTACACGAGAACGGAGACGTCGAGTAACCAAAACAAATGCCTTAAACAAATTCGTACACGTTAGTTATCAATTTAACTCTAGAATTAAAGGATATACAACGAGAAACAACGTTTGACAACCTTTAAACAGTTTTAATAACTATCTCAAAAATTATCGCTCTGATGCAAACAACTGATGAGTTATCTACTTAAATTTGTTGAACAAAACGACTTACGTATTTTAAGCATGCTAACCTTTAGCCCGGTAAGCAAATTAAAAAAAAAAAACGCAATATGTAGGCTACACGAGAACGGAGACGTCGAGTAATCAAAACAAATGCGTTAAACAAATTCGTACACGTTATTTATCAATTTAACTCTAGAATTAAAGGATATACAACGAGAAACAACGTTTGACAACCTTTAAACAGTTTTAATAACTATCTCAAAAATTATCGCTCTGATGCAAACAACTGATGAGTTATCTACTTAAATTTGTTGAACAAAACGACTTACGTATTTTAAGCATGCTAACCTTTAGCCCGGTAAGCAAATTAAAAAAAAACGCAATATGTAGGCTACACGAGAACGGAGACGTCGAGTAACCAAAACAAATGCGTTAAACAAATTCGTACACGTTATTTATCAATTTAACTCTAGAATTAAAGGATATACAACGAGAAACAACGTTTGATAACCTTTAAACAGTTTTAATAACTATCTCAAAAATTATCGCTCTGATGCAAACAACTGATGAGCTATCTACTTAAATATGATGAACAAAACGACTTACGTATTTTAAACATGCTAACCTTTAGCCCGGTAAGCAAATTAAAAAAAAAACGCAATATGTAGGCTATACGAGAACGGAGACGTCGAGTAACCAAAACAAATGCGTTAAACAAATTCGTACACGTTATTTATCAATTTAACTCTAGAATTAAAGGATATACAACGAGAAACAACGTTTGACAACCTTTAAACAGTTTTAATAACTATCTCAAAAATTATCGCTCTGATGCGAACAACTGATGAGTTATCTACTTAAATTTGATGAACAAAACGACTTACGTATTTTAAACATGCTGACCTTTAGCCCGGTAAGCAAATTAAAAAAAAAACGCAATATGTAGGCTACACGAGAACGGAGACGTCGAGTAACCAAAACAAATGCGTTAAACAAATTCGTACACGTTATTTATCAATTTAACTCTAGAATTAAAGGATATACAACGAGAAACAACGTTTGACAACCTTTAAACAGTTTTAATAACTATCTCAAAAATTATCGCTCTGATGCAAACAACTGATGAGTTATCTACTTAAATATGATGAACAAAACGACTTACGTATTTTAAACATGCTAACCATTAGCCCGGTAAGCAAATTAAAAAAAAACCGCAATATGTAGGCTATACGAGAACGGAGACGTCGAGTAACCAAAACAAATGCGTTAAACAAATTCGTACACGTTATTTATCAATTTAACTCTAGAATTAAAGGATATACAACGAGAAACAACGTTTGACAACCTTTAAACAGTTTTAACACTATCTCAAAAATTATCGCTCTGATGCGAACAACTGATGAGTTATCTACTTAAATTTGATGAACAAAACGACTTACGTATTTTAAACATGCTAACCTTTAGCCCGGTAAGCAAATTAAAAAAAAAAACGCAATATGTAGGCTACACGAGAACGGAGACGTCGAGTAACCAAAACAAATGCGTTAAACAAATTCGTACACGTTATTTATCAATTTAACTCTAGAATTAAAGGATATACAACGAGAAACAACGTTTGACAACCTTTAAACAATCTCAAAAATCTATCTCAAAAATTATCGCTCTGATGCAAACAACTGATGAGTTATCTACTTAAATATGATGAACAAAACGACTTACGTATTTTAAACATGCTAACCTTTAGCCCGGTAAGCAAATTAAAAAAAAAACGCAATATGTAGGCTACACGAGAACGGAGACATCGAGTAACCAAAACAAATGCGTTAAACAAATTCGTACACGTTATTTATCAATTTAACTCTAGAATTAAAGGATATACAACGAGAAACAACGTTTGACAACCTTTAAACAGTTTTAATAACTATCTCAAAAATTGTCGCTCTGATGCAAACAACTGATGAGTTATCTACTCAAATTTGTTGAACAAAACGACTTACGTATTTTAAGCATGCTAACCTTTAGCCCGGTAAGCAAATTAAAAAAAAAACGCAATATGTAGGCTACACGAGAACGGAGACGTCGAGTAACCAAAACAAATGCGTTAAACAAATTCGTACACGTTATTTATCAATTTAACTCTAGAATTAAAGGATATACAACGAGAAACAACGTTTGACAACCTTTAAACAGTTTTAATAACTATCTCAAAAATTATCGCTCTGATGCAAACAACTGATGAGTTATCTACTTAAATATGATGAACAAAACGACTTACGTATTTTAAACATGCTAACCTTTAGCCCGGTAAGCAAATTAAAAAAAAACGCAATATGTAGGCTACACGAGAACGGAGACGTCGAGTAACCAAAACAAATGCGTTAAACAAATTCGTACACGTTATTTATCAATTTAACTCTAGAATTAAAGGATATACAACGAGAAACAACGTTTGACAACCTTTAAACAGTTTTAATAACTATCTCAAAAATTATCGCTCTGATGCAAACAACTGATGAGTTATCTACTTAAATATGATGAACAAAACGACTTACGTATTTTAAACATGCTAACTTTTAGCCCGGTAAGCAAATTAAAAAAAAAACGCAATATGTAGGCTACACGAGAACGGAGACGTCGAGTAACCAAAGCAAATGCGTTAAACAAATTCGTACACGTTATTTATCAATTTAACTCTAGAATTAAAGGATATACAACGAGAAACAACGTTTGACAACCTTTAAACAGTTTTAATAACTATCTCAAAAATTATCGCTCTGATGCAAACAACTGATGAGTTATCTACTTAAATATGATGAACAAAACGACTTGCGTATTTTATACATGCTAACCTTTAGCCCGGTAAGCAAATTAAAAAAAAAACGCAATATGTAGGCTACACGAGAACGGAGACGTCGAGTAACCAAAACAAATGCGTTAAACAAATTCGTACACGTTATTTATCAATTTAACTCTAGAATTAAAGGATATACAACGAGAAACAACGTTTGACAACCTTTAAACAGTTTTAATAACTATCTCAAAAATTATCGCTCTGATGCAAACAACTGATGAGTTATCTACTTAAATATGATGAACAAAACGACTTACGTATTTTAAACATGCTAACCTTTAGCCCGGTAAGCAAATTAAAAAAAAAACGCAATATGTAGGCTACACGAGAACGGAGACGTCGAGTAACCAAAACAAATGCGTTAAACAAATTCGTACACGTTATTTATCAATTTAACTCTAGAATTAAAGGATATACAACGAGAAACAACGTTTGACAACCTTTAAACAGTTTTAATAACTATCTCAAAAATTGTCGCTCTGATGCAAACAACTGATGAGTTATCTACTTAAATTTGATGAACAAAACGACTTACGTATTTTAAACATGCTAACCTTTAGCCCGGTAAGCAAATTAAAAAAAAAAACGCAATATGTAGGCTACACGAGAACGGAGACGTCGAGTAACCAAAACAAATGTGTTAAACAAATTCGTACACGTTATTTATCAATTTAACTCTAGAATTAAAGGATATACAACGAGAAACAACGTTTGACAACCTTTAAACAGTTTTAATAACTATCTCAAAAATTATCGCTCTGATGCAAACAACTGATGAGTTATCTACTTAAATATGATGAACAAAACGACTTACGTATTTTAAACATGCTAACCTTTAGCCCGGTAAGCAAATTAAAAAAAAAACGCAATATGTAGGCTACACGAGAACGGAGACGTCGAGTAACCAAAACAAATGCGTTAAACAAGTTCGTACACGTTATTTATCAATTTAACTCTAGAATTAAAGGATATACAACGAGAAACAACGTTTGACAACCTTTAAACAGTTTTAATAACTATCTCAAAAATTATCGCTCTGATGCAAACAACTGATGAGTTATCTACTTAAATTTGATGAACAAAACGACTTACGTATTTTAAACATGCTAACCTTTAGCCCGGTAAGCAAATTAAAAAAAAAACGCAATATGTAGGCTACACGAGAACGGAGACGTCGAGTAACCAAAACAAATGCGTTAAACAAATTCGTACACGTTATTTATCAATTTAACTCTAGAATTAAAGGATATACAACGAGAAACAACGTTTGACAACCTTTAAACAGTTTTAATAACTATCTCAAAAATTATCGCTCTGATGCAAACAACTGATGAGTTATCTACTTAAATATGATGAACAAAACGACTTACGTATTTTAAACATGCTAACCTTTAGCCCGGTAAGCAAATTAAAAAAAAACGCAATATGTAGGCTATACGAGAACGGAGACGTCGAGTAACCAAAACAAATGCGTTAAACAAATTCGTACACGTTATTTATCAATTTAACTCTAGAATTAAAGGATATACAACGAGAAACAACGTTTGACAACCTTTAAACAGTTTTAATAACTATCTCAAAAATTATCGCTCTGATGCAAACAACTGATGAGTTATCTACTTAAATATGATGAACAAAACGACTTACGTATTTTAAACATGCTAACCTTTAGCCCGGTAAGCAAATTAAGAAAAAAACGCAATATGTAGGCTATACGAGAACGGAGACGTCGAGTAACCAAAAAAATGCGTTAAACAAATTCGTACACGTTATTTATCAATTTAACTCTAGAATTAAAGGATATATAACGAGAAACAACGTTTGACAACCTTTAAACAGTTTTAATAACTATCTCAAAAATTATCGCTCTGATGCAAACAGCTGATGAGTTATCTACTTAAATTTGATGAACAAAACGACTTACGTATTTTAAACATGCTAACCTTTAGCCCGGTAAGCAAATTAAAAAAAAAAACGCAATATGTAGGCTACACGAGAACGGAGACGTCGAGTAACCAAAACAAATGCGTTAAACAAATTCGTACACGTTATTTATCAATTTAACTCTAGAATTAAAGGATATACAACGAGAAACAACGTTTGACAACCTTTAAACAGTTTTAATAACTATCTCAAAAATTATCGCTCTGATGCAAACAACTGATGAGTTATCTACTTAAATATGATGAACAAAACGACTTACGTATTTTAAACATGCTAACCTTTAGCCCGGTAAGCAAATTAAAAAAAAAAACCCAATATGTAGGCTACACGAGAACGGAGACGTCGAGTAACCAAAACAAATGCGTTAAACAAATTCGTACACGTTATTTATCAATTTAACTCTAGAATTAAAGGATATACAACGAGAAACAACGTTTGACAACCTTTAAACAGTTTTAATAACTATCTCAAAAATTGTCGCTCTGATGCAAACAACTGATGAGTTATCTACTTAAATTTGATGAACAAAACGACTTACGTATTTTAAACATGCTAACCTTTAGCCCGGTAAGCAAATTAAAAAAAAAAACGCAATATGTAGGCTACACGAGAACGGAGACGTCGAGTAACCAAAACAAATGTGTTAAACAAATTCGTACACGTTATTTATCAATTTAACTCTAGAATTAAAGGATATACAACGAGAAACAACGTTTGACAACCTTTAAACAGTTTTAATAACTATCTCAAAAATTATCGCTCTGATGCAAACAACTGATGAGTTATCTACTTAAATATGATGATCAAAACGACTTACGTATTTTAAACATGCTAACCTTTAGCCCGGTAAGCAAATTAAAAAAAAACGCAATATGTAGGCTACACGAGAACGGAGACGTCGAGTAACCAAAACAAATGCGTTAAACAAGTTCGTACACGTTATTTATCAATTTAACTCTAGAATTAAAGGATATACAACGAGAAACAACGTTTGACAACCTTTAAACAGTTTTAATAACTATCTCAAAAATTATCGCTCTGATGCAAACAACTGATGAGTTATCTACTTAAATTTGATGAACAAAGCGACTTACGTATTTTAAACATGCTAACCTTTAGCCCGGTAAGCAAATTAAAAAAAAAACGCAATATGTAGGCTACACGAGAACGGAGACGTCGAGTAACCAAAACAAATGCGTTAAACAAATTCGTACACGTTATTTATCAATTTAACTCTAGAATTAAAGGATATACAACGAGAAACAACGTTTGACAACCTTTAAACAGTTTTAATAACTATCTCAAAAATTATCGCTCTGATGCAAACAACTGATGAGTTATCTACTTAAATATGATGAACAAAACGACTTACGTATTTTAAACATGCTAACCTTTAGCCCGGTAAGCAAATTAAAAAAAAAAACGCAATATGTAGGCTACACGAGAACGGAGACGTCGAGTAACCAAAACAAATGCGTTAAACAAATTCGTACACGTTATTTATCAATTTAACTCTAGAATTAAAGGATATACAACGAGAAACAACGTTTGACAACCTTTAAACAGTTTTAATAACTATCTCAAAAATTGTCGCTCTGATGCAAACAACTGATGAGTTATCTACTTAAATTTGATGAACAAAACGACTTACGTATTTTAAACATGCTAACCTTTAGCCCGGTAAGCAAATTAAAAAAAAAACGCAATATGTAGGCTACACGAGAACGGAGACGTCGAGTAACCAAAACAAATGCGTTAAACAAATTCGTACACGTTATTTATCAATTTAACTCTAGAATTAAAGGATATACAACGAGAAACAACGTTTGACAACCTTTAAACAGTTTTAATAACTATCTCAAAAATTATCGCTCTGATGCAAACAACTGATGAGTTATCTACTTAAATATGATGAACAAAACGACTTACGTATTTTAAACATGCTATCCTTTAGCCCGGTAAGCAAATTTAAAAAAAACGCAATATGTAGGCTACACGAGAACGGAGACGTCGAGTAACCAAAACAAATGCGTTAAACAAATTCGTACACGTTATTTATTAATTTAACTCTAGAATTAAAGGATATACAACGAGAAACAACGTTTGACAACCTTCAAACAGTTTTAATAACTATCTCAAAAATTATCGCTCTGATGCAAACAACTGATGAGTTATCTACTTAAATTTGATGAACAAAACGACTTACGTATTTTAAACATGCTAACCTTTAGCCCGGTAAGCAAATTAAAAAAAAAACGCAATATGTAGGCTACACGAGAACGGAGACGTCGAGTAACCAAAACAAATGCGTTAAACAAATTCGTACACGTTATTTATCAATTTAACTCTAGAATTAAAGGATATACAACGAGAAACAACGTTTGACAACCTTTAAACAGTTTTAATAACTATCTCAAAAATTATCGCTCTGATGCAAACAACTGATGAGTTATCTACTTAAATTTGATGAACAAAACGACTTACGTATTTTAAACATGCTAACCTTTAGCCCGGTAAGCAAATTAAAAAAAAAACGCAATATGTAGGCTACACGAGAACGGAGACGTCGAGTAACCAAAACAAATGCGTTAAACAAATTCGTACACGTTATTTATCAATTTAACTCTAGAATTAAAGGATATACAACGAGAAACAACGTTTGACAACCTTTAAACAGTTTTAATAACTATCTCAAAAATTATCGCTCTGATGCAAACAACTGATGAGTTATCTACTTAAATATGATGAACAAAACGACTTACGTATTTTAAACATGCTAACCTTTAGCCCGGTAAGCAAATTAAAAAAAACGCAATATGTAGGCTACACGAGAACGGAGACGTCGAGTAACCAAAACAAATGCGTTAAACAAATTCGTAAACGTTATTTATCAATTTAACTCTAGAATTAAAGGATATAAAACGAGAAACAACGTTTGACAACCTTTAAACAGTTTTAATAACTATCTCAAAAATTATCGCTCTGATGCAAACAACTGATGAGTTATCTACTTAAATTTGATGAACAAAACGACTTACGTATTTTAAACATGCTAACCTTTAGCCCGGTAAGCAAATTAAAAAAAAAAACGCAATATGTAGGCTACACGAGAACGGAGACGTCGAGTAACCAAAACAAATGCGTTAAACAAATTCGTACACGTTATTTATCAATTTAACTCTAGAATTAAAGGATATACAACGAGAAACAACGTTTGACAACCTTTAAACAGTTTTAATAACTATCTCAAAAATTATCGCTCTGATGCAAACAACTGATGAGTTATCTACTTAAATATGATGAACAAAACGACTTACGTATTTTAAACATGCTAACCTTTAGCCCGGTAAGCAAATTAAAAAAAAAAACGCAATATGTAGGCTACACGAGAACGGAGACGTCGAGTAACCAAAACAAATGCGTTAAACAAATTCGTACACGTTATTTATCAATTTAACTCTAGAATTAAAGGATATACAACGAGAAACAACGTTTGACAACCTTTAAACAGTTTTAATAACTATCTCAAAAATTGTCGCTCTGATGCAAACAACTGATGAGTTATCTACTCAAATTTGTTGAACAAAACGACTTACGTATTTTAAGCATGCTAACCTTTAGCCCGGTAAGCAAATTAAAAAAAAAAAACGCAATATGTAGGCTACACGAGAACGGAGACGTCGAGTAACCAAAACAAATGCGTTAAACAAATTCGTACACGTTATTTATCAATTTAACTCTAGAATTAACGGATATACAACGAGAAACAACGTTTGACAACCTTTAAACAGTTTTAATAACTATCTCAAAAATTATCGCTCTGATGCAAACAACTGATGAGTTATCTACTTAAATTTGATGAACAAAACGACTTACGTATTTTAAACATGCTAACCTTTAGCCCGGTAAGCAAATTAAAAAAAAAAAACGCAATATGTAGGCTACACGAGAACGGAGACGTCGAGTAACCAAAACAAATGCGTTAAACAAATTCGTACACGTTATTTATCAATTTAACTCTAGAATTAAAGGATATACAACGAGAAACAACGTTTGACAACCTTTAAACAGTTTTAATAACTATCTCAAAAATTATCGCTCTGATGCAAACAACTGATGAGTTATCTACTTAAATATGATGAACAAAACGACTTACGTATTTTAAACATGCTAACCTTTAGCCCGGTAAGCAAATTAAAAAAAAAAACGCAATATGTAGGCTACACGAGAACGGAGACATCGAGTAACCAAAACAAATGCGTTAAACAAATTCGTACACGTTATTTATCAATTTAACTCTAGAATTAAAGGATATACAACGAGAAACAACGTTTGACAACCTTTAAACAGTTTTAATAACTATCTCAAAAATTGTCGCTCTGATGCAAACAACTGATGAGTTATCTACTTAAATTTGATGAACAAAACGACTTACGTATTTTAAACATGCTGACCTTTAGCCCGGTAAGCAAATTAAAAAAAAAACGCAATATGTAGGCTACACGAGAACGGAGACGTCGAGTAACCAAAACAAATGCGTTAAACAAATTCGTACACGTTATTTATCAATTTAACTCTAGAATTAAAGGATATACAACGAGAAACAACGTTTGACAACCTTTAAACAGTTTTAATAACTATTTCAAAAATTATCGCTCTGATGCAAAAAACTGATGAGTTATCTACTTAATTATGATGAACAAAACGACTTACGTATTGTAAACATGCTAGCCTTTAGCCCGGTAAGCAAATTAAAAAAAAAACGCAATATGTAGGCTACACGAGAACGGAGACGTCGAGTAACCAAAACAAATGCGTTAAACAAATTCGTACACGTTATTTATCAATTTAACTCTAGAATTAAAGGATATACAACGAGAAACAACGTTTGACAACCTTTAAACAGTTTTAATAACTATCTCAAAAATTATCGCTCTGATGCAAACAACTGATGAGTTATCTACTTAAATTTGATGAACAAAACGACTTACGTATTTTAAACATGCTAACCTTTAGCCCGGTAAGCAAATTAAAAAAAAAACGCAATATGTAGGCTACACGAGAACGGAGACGTCGAGTAACCAAAACAAATGCGTTAAACAAATTCGTACACGTTATTTATCAATTTAACTCTAGAATTAAAGGATATACAACGAGAAACAACGTTTGACAACCTTTAAACAGTTTTAATAACTATCTCAAAAATTATCGCTCTGATGCAAACAACTGATGAGTTATCTACTTAAATATGATGAACAAAACGACTTACGTATTTTAAACATGCTAACCTTTAGCCCGGTAAGCAAATTAAAAAAAACGCAATATGTAGGCTACACGAGAACGGAGACGTCGAGTAACCAAAACAAATGCGTTAAACAAATTCGTAAACGTTATTTATCAATTTAACTCTAGAATTAAAGGATATACAACGAGAAACAACGTTTGACAACCTTTAAACAGTTTTAATAACTATCTCAAAAATTATCGCTCTGATGCAAACAACTGATGAGTTATCTACTTAAATTTGATGAACAAAACGACTTACGTATTTTAAACATGCTAACCTTTAGCCCGGTAAGCAAATTAAAAAAAAAAACGCAATATGTAGGCTACACGAGAACGGAGACGTCGAGTAACCAAAACAAATGCGTTAAACAAATTCGTACACGTTATTTATCAATTTAACTCTAGAATTAAAGGATATACAACGAGAAACAACGTTTGACAACCTTTAAACAGTTTTAATAACTATCTCAAAAATTATCGCTCTGATGCAAACAACTGATGAGTTATCTACTTAAATATGATGAACAAAACCACTTACGTATTTTAAACATGCTAACCTTTAGCCCGGTAAGCAAATTAAAAAAAAAAAACGCAATATGTAGGCTACACGAGAACGGAGACGTCGAGTAACCAAAACAAATGCGTTAAACAAATTCGTACACGTTATTTATCAATTTAACTCTAGAATTAAAGGATATACAACGAGAAACAACGTTTGACAACCTTTAAACAGTTTTAATAACTATCTCAAAAATTGTCGCTCTGATGCAAACAACTGATGAGTTATCTACTCAAATTTGTTGAACAAAACGACTTACGTATTTTAAGCATGCTAACCTTTAGCCCGGTAAGCAAATTAAAAAAAAAAAACGCAATATGTAGGCTACACGAGAACGGAGACGTCGAGTAACCAAAACAAATGCGTTAAACAAATTCGTACACGTTATTTATCAATTTAACTCTAGAATTAACGGATATACACCGAGAAACAACGTTTGACAACCTTTAAACAGTTTTAATAACTATCTCAAAAATTATCGCTCTGATGCAAACAACTGATGAGTTATCTACTTAAATTTGATGAACAAAACGACTTACGTATTTTAAACATGCTAACCTTTAGCCCGGTAAGCAAATTAAAAAAAAAAAACGCAATATGTAGGCTACACGAGAACGGAGACGTCGAGTAACCAAAACAAATGCGTTAAACAAATTCGTACACGTTATTTATCAATTTAACTCTAGAATTAAAGGATATACAACGAGAAACAACGTTTGACAACCTTTAAACAGTTTTAATAACTATCTCAAAAATTATCGCTCTGATGCAAACAACTGATGAGTTATCTACTTAAATATGATGAACAAAACGACTTACGTATTTTAAACATGCTAACCTTTAGCCCGGTAAGCAAATTAAAAAAAAAACGCAATATGTAGGCTACACGAGAACGGAGACATCGAGTAACCAAAACAAATGCGTTAAACAAATTCGTACACGTTATTTATCAATTTAACTCTAGAATTAAAGGATATACAACGAGAAACAACGTTTGACAACCTTTAAACAGTTTTAATAACTATCTCAAAAATTGTCGCTCTGATGCAAACAACTGATGAGTTATCTACTTAAATTTGATGAACAAAACGACTTACGTATTTTAAACATGCTGACCTTTAGCCCGGTAAGCAAATTAAAAAAAAAACGCAATATGTAGGCTACACGAGAACGGAGACGTCGAGTAACCAAAACAAATGCGTTAAACAAATTCGTACACGTTATTTATCAATTTAACTCTAGAATTAAAGGATATACAACGAGAAACAACGTTTGACAACCTTTAAACAGTTTTAATAACTATCTCAAAAATTATCGCTCTGATGCAAAAAACTGATGAGTTATCTACTTAAATATGATGAACAAAACGACTTACGTATTGTAAACATGCTAGCCTTTAGCCCGGTAAGCAAATTAAAAAAAAAAAGCAATATGTAGGCTACACGAGAACGGAGACGTCGAGTAACCAAAACAAATGCGTTAAACAAATTCGTACACGTTATTTATCAATTTAACTC
This sequence comes from Eurosta solidaginis, assembly GCF_040869045.1. NCBI lineage: Eukaryota > Metazoa > Arthropoda > Insecta > Diptera > Tephritidae > Eurosta > Eurosta solidaginis. The sequence goes on along the minus strand of NW_027137037.1, from coordinate 206,885 downwards.
TAGAATTAAAGGATATACAACGAGAAACAACGTTTGACAACCTTTAAACAGTTTTAATAACTATCTCAAAAATTATCGCTCTGATGCAAACAACTGATGAGTTATCTACTTAAATATGATGAACAAAACGACTTACGTATTTTAAACATGCTAACCTTTAGCCCGGTAAGCAAATTAAAAAAAAAACGCAATATGTAGGCTACACGAGAACGGAGACGTCGAGTAACCAAAAAAAAATGCGTTAAACAAATTCGTACACGTTATTTATCAATTTAACTCTAGAATTAAAGGATATACAACGAGAAACAACGTTTGACAACCTTTAAACAGTTTTAATAACTATCTCAAAAATTATCGCTCTGATGCAAACAACTGATGAGTTATCTACTTAAATTTGATGAACAAAACGACTAACGTATTTTAAACATGCTAACCTTTAGCCCGGTAAGCAAATTAAAAAAAAAAACGCAATATGTAGGCTACACGAGAACGGAGACGTCGAGTAACCAAAACAAATGCGTTAAACAAATTCGTACACGTTATTTATCAATTTAACTCTAGAATTAAAGGATATACAACGAGAAACAACGTTTGACAACCTTTAAACAGTTTTAATAACTATCTCAAAAATTATCGCTCTGATGCAAACAACTGATGAGTTATCTACTTAAATATGATAAACAAAACGACTTACGTATTTTAAACATGCTAACCTTTAGCCCGGTAAGCAAATTAAAAAAAAACGCAATATGTAGGCTACACGAGAACGGAGACGTCGAGTACCCAAAACAAATGCGTTAAACAAATTCGTACACGTTATTTATCAATTTAACTCTAGAATTAAAGGATATACAACGAGAAACAACGTTTGACAACTTTAAACAGTTTTAATAACTATCTCAAAAATTATCGCTCTGATGCAAACAACTGATGAGTTATCTACTTAAATTTGATGAACAAAACGACTTACGTATTTTAAACATGCTAACCTTTAGCCCGGTAAGCAAATTAAAAAAAAAACGCAATATGTAGGCTACACGAGAACGGAGACGTCGAGTAACCAAAACAAATTCGTTAAACAAATTCGTACACGTTATTTATCAATTTAACTCTAGAATTAAAGGATATACAACGAGAAACAACGTTTGACAACCTTTAAACAGTTTTAATAACTATCTCAAAAATTATCGCTCTGATGCAAACAACTGATGAGTTATCTACTTAAATATGATGAACAAAACGACTTACGTATTTTAAACATGCTAACCTTTAGCCCGGTAAGCAAATTAAAAAAAAACGCAATATGTAGGCTACACGAGAACGGAGACGTCGAGTAACCAAAACAAATGCGTTAAGCAAATTCGTACACGTTATTTATCAATTTAACTCTAGAATTAAAGGATATACAACGAGAAACAACGTTTGACAACCTTTAAACAGTTTTAATAACTATCTCAAAAATTGTCGCTCTGATGCAAACAAATGATGAGTTATCTACTTAAATTTGATGAACAAAACGACTTACCTATTTTAAACATGCTAACCTTTAGCCCGGTAAGCAAATTAAAAAAAACGCAATATGTAGGCTACACGATAACGGAGACGTCGAGTAACCAAAACAAATGCGTTAAACAAATTCGTACACGTTATTTATCAATTTAACTCTAGAATTAAAGGATATACAACGAGAAACAACGTTTGACAACCTTTAAACAGTTTTAATAACTATCTCAAAAATTATCGCTCTGATGCAAACAACTGATGAGTTATCTACTTAAATTTGTTGAACAAAACGACTTACGTATTTTAAACATGCTAACCTTTAGCCCGGTAAGCAAATTAAAAAAAAAACGCAATATGTAGGCTACACGAGAACGGAGACGTCGAGTAACCAAAACAAATGCGTTAAACAAATTCGTACACGTTATTTATCAATTTAACTCTATAATTAAAGGATATACAACGAGAAACAACGTTTGACAACCTTTAAACAGTTTTAATAACTATCTCAAAAATTATCGCTCTGATGCAAACAACTGATGAGTTATCTACTTAAATTTGATGAACAAAACGACTTACGTATTTTAAACATGCTAACCTTTAGCCCGGTAAGCAAATTTAAAAAAAAACGCAATATGTAGGCTACACGAGAACGGAGACGTCGAGTAACCAAAACAAATGCGTTAAACAAATTCGTACACGTTATTTATCAATTTAACTCTAGAATTAAAGGATATACAACGAGAAACAACGTTTGACAACCTTTAAACAGTTTTAATAACTATCTCAAAAATTATCGCTCTGATACAAACAACTGATGAGTTATCTACTTAAATTTGATGAACAAAACGACTTACGTATTTTAAACATGCTAACCTTTAGCCCGGTAAGCAAATTAAAAAAAAAACGCAATATGTAGGCTACACGAGAACGGAGACGTCGAGTAACCAAAACAAATGCGTTAAACAAATTCGTACACGTTATTTATCAATTTAACTCTAGAATTAAAGGATATACAACGAGAAACAACGTTTGACAACCTTTAAACAGTTTTAATAACTATCTCAAAAATTATCGCTCTGATGCAAACAACTGATGAGTTATCTACTTAAATACGATGAACAAAACGACTTACGTATTTTAAACATGCTAACCTTTAGCCCGGTAAGCAAATTAAAAAAAAAACGCAATATGTATGCTACACGAGAACGGAGACGTCGAGTAACCAAAACAAATGCGTTAAACAAATTCGTACACGTTATTTATCAATTTAACTCCAGAATTAAAGGATATACAACGAGAAACAACGTTTGACAACCTTTAAACAGTTTTAATAACTATCTCAAAAATTATCGCTCTGATGCAAACAACTGATGAGTTATCTACTTAAATATGATGAACAAAACGACTTACGTATTTTAAACATGCTAACCTTTAGCCCGGTAAGCAAATTAAAAAAAAAACGCAATATGTAGGCTACACGAGAACGGAGACGTCGAGTAACCAAAACAAATGCGTTAAACAAATTCGTACACGTTATTTATCAATTTAACTCTAGAATTAAAGGATATACAACGAGAAACAACGTTTGACAACCTTTAAACAGTTTTAATAACTATCTCAAAAATTATCGCTCTGATGCAAACAACTGATGAGTTATCTACTTAAATATGATGAACAAAACGACTTACGTATTTTAAACATGCTAACCTTTAGCCCGGTAAGCAAATTAAAAAAAAACGCAATATGTAGGCTACACGAGAACGGAGACATCGAGTAACCAAAACAAATGCGTTAAACAAATTCGTACACGTTATTTATCAATTTAACTCTAGAATTAAAGGATATACAACGAGAAACAACGTTTGACAACCTTTAAACAGTTTTAATAACTATCTCAAATATTGTCGCTCTGATGCAAACAACTGCTGAGTTATCTACTTAAATTTGATGAACAAAACGACTTACGTATTTTAAACATGCTAACCTTTAGCCCGGTAAGCAAATTAAAAAAAAAACGCAATATGTAGGCTACACGAGAACGGAGACGTCGAGTAACCAAAACAAATGCGTTAAACAAATTCGTACACGTTATTTATCAATTTAACTCTAGAATTAAAGGATATACAACGAGAAACAACGTTTGACAACCTTTAAACAGTTTTAATAACTATCTCAAAAATTGTCGCTCTGATGCAAACAACTGATGAGTTATCTACTTAAATATGATGAACAAAACGACTTACGTATTTTAAACATGCTAACCTTTAGCCCGGTAAGCAAATTAAAAAAAAAACGCAATATGTATGCTACACGAGAACGGAGACGTCGAGTAACCAAAACAAATGCGTTAAACAAATTCGTACACGTTATTTATCAATTTAACTCTAGAATTAAAGGATATACAACGAGAAACAACGTTTGACAACCTTTAAACAGTTTTAATAACTATATCAAAAATTATCGCTCTGATGCAAACAACTGATGAGTTATCTACTTAAATTTGATGAACAAAACGACTTACGTATTTTAAACATGCTAACCTTTAGCCCGGTAAGCAAATTAAAAAAAAACGCAATATGTGGGCTACACGAGAACGGAGACGTCGAGTAACCAAAACAAATGCGTTAAACAAATTCGTACACGTTATTTATCAATTTAACTCTAGAATTAAAGGATATACAACGAGAAACAACGTTTGACAACCTTTAAACAGTTTTATTAACTATCTCAAAAATTATCGCTCTGATGCAAACAACTGATGAGTTATCTACTTAAATATGATGAACAAAACGACTTACGTATTTTAAACATGCTAACCTTTAGCCCGGTAAGCAAACTAAAAAAAAAACGCAATATGTAGGCTACACGAGAACGGAGACGTCGAGTAACCAAAACAAATGCGTTAAACAAATTCGTACACGTTATTTATCAATTTAACTCTAGAATTAAAGGATATACAACGAGAAACAACGTTTGACAACCTTTAAACAGTTTTAATAACTATCTCAAAAATTATCGCTCTGATGCAAACAACTGATGAGTTATCTACTTAAATTTGATGAACAAAACGACTTACGTATTTTAAACATGCTAACCTTTAGCCCGGTAAGCAAATTAAAAAAAAAACGCAATATGTAGGCTACACGAGAACGGAGACGTCGAGTAACCAAAACAAATGCGTTAAACAAATTCGTACACGTTATTTATCAATTTAACTCTAGAATTAAAGGATATACAACGAGAAACAACGTTTGACAACCTTTAAACAGTTTTAATAACTATCTCAAAAATTATCGCTCTGATGCAAACAACTGATGAGTTATCTACTTAAATTTGATGAACAAAACGACTTACGTATTTTAAACATGCTAACCTTTAGCCCGGTAAGCAAATTAAAAAAAAAACGCAATATGTATGCTACACGAGAACGGAGACGTCGAGTAACCAAAACAAATGCGTTAAACAAATTCGTACACGTTATTTATCAATTTAACTCCAGAATTAAAGGATATACAACGAGAAACAACGTTTGACAACCTTTAAACAGTTTTAATAACTATCTCAAAAATTATCGCTCTGATGCAAACAACTGATGAGTTATCTACTTAAATATGATGAACAAAACGACTTACGTATTTTAAACATGCTAACCTTTAGCCCGGTAAGCAAATTAAAAAAAAACGCAATATGTAGGCTACACGAGAACGGAGACATCGAGTAACCAAAACAAATGCGTTAAACAAATTCGTACACGTTATTTATCAATTTAACTCTAGAATTAAAGGATATACAACGAGAAACAACGTTTGACAACCTTTAAACAGTTTTAATAACTATCTCAAATATTGTCGCTCTGATGCAAACAACTGCTGAGTTATCTACTTAAATTTGATGAACAAAACGACTTACGTATTTTAAACATGCTAACCTTTAGCCCGGTAAGCAAATTAAAAAAAAAACGCAATATGTAGGCTACACGAGAACGGAGACGTCGAGTAACCAAAACAAATGACTTAAACAAATTCGTACACGTTATTTATCAATTTAACTCTAGAATTAAAGGATATACAACAAGAAACAACGTTTGACAACCTTTAAACAGTTTTAATAACTATCTCAAAAATTGTCGCTCTGATGCAAACAACTGATGAGTTATCTACTTAAATTTTATGAACAAAACGACTTACGTATTTTAAACATGCTAACCTTTAGCCCGGTAAGCAAATTAAAAAAAAAACGCGATATGTAGGCTACACGAGAACGGAGACGTCGAGTAACCAAAACAAATGCGTTAAACAAATTCGTACACGTTATTTATCAATTTAACTCTAGAATTAAAGGATATACAACGAGAAACAACGTTTGACAACCTTTAAACAGTTTTAATAACTATCTCAAAAATTATCGCTCTGATGCAAACAACTGATGAGTTATCTACTTAAATTTGATGAACAAAACGACTTACGTATTTTAAACATGCTAACCTTTAGCCCCGTAAGCAAATTAAAAAAAAAACGCAATATGTGGGCTACACGAGAACGGAGACGTCGAGTAACCAAAACAAATGCGTTAAACAAATTCGTACACGTTATTTATCAATTTAACTCTAGAATTAAAGGATATACAACGAGAAACAACGTTTGACAACCTTTAAACAGTTTTAATAACTATCTCAAAAATTATCGCTCTGATGCAAACAACTGATGAGTTATCTACTTAAATATGATGAACAAAACGACTTACGTATTTTAAACATGCTAACCTTTAGCCCGGTAAGCAAATTAAAAAAAAACGCAATATGTAGGCTACACGAGAACGGAGACATCGAGTAACCAAAACAAATGCGTTAAACAAATTCGTACACGTTATTTATCAATTTAACTCTAGAATTAAAGGATATACAACGAGAAACAACGTTTGACAACCTTTAAACAGTTTTAATAACTATCTCAAATATTGTCGCTCTGATGCAAACAACTGCTGAGTTATCTACTTAAATTTGATGAACAAAACGACTTACGTATTTTAAACATGCTAACCTTTAGCCCGGTAAGCAAATTAAAAAAAAACGCAATATGTAGGCTACACGAGAACGGAGACGTCGAGTAACCAAAACAAATGACTTAAACAAATTCGTACACGTTATTTATCAATTTAACTCTAGAATTAAAGGATATACAACAAGAAACAACGTTTGACAACCTTTAAACAGTTTTAATAACTATCTCAAAAATTGTCGCTCTGATGCAAACAACTGATGAGTTATCTACTTAAATTTTATGAACAAAACGACTTACGTATTTTAAACATGCTAACCTTTAGCCCGGTAAGCAAATTAAAAAAAAACGCGATATGTAGGCTACACGAGAACGGAGACGTCGAGTAACCAAAACAAATGCGTTAAACAAATTCGTACACGTTATTTATCAATTTAACTCTAGAATTAAAGGATATACAACGAGAAACAACGTTTGACAACCTTTAAACAGTTTTAATAACTATCTCAAAAATTATCGCTCTGATGCAAACAACTGATGAGTTATCTACTTAAATTTGATGAACAAAACGACTTACGTATTTTAAACATGCTAACCTTTAGCCCCGTAAGCAAATTAAAAAAAAAAAACGCAATATGTGGGCTACACGAGAACGGAGACGTCGAGTAACCAAAACAAATGCGTTAAACAAATTCGTACACGTTATTTATCAATTTAACTCTAGAATTAAAGGATATACAACGAGAAACAACGTTTGACAACCTTTAAACAGTTTTAATAACTATCTCAAAAATTATCGCTCTGATGCAAACAACTGATGAGTTATCTACTTAAATATGATGAACAAAACGACTTACGTATTTTAAACATGCTAACCTTTAGCCCGGTAAGCAAATTAAAAAAAAACGCAATATGTAGGCTACACGAGAACGGAGACATCGAGTAACCAAAACAAATGCGTTAAACAAATTCGTACACGTTATTTATCAATTTAACTCTAGAATTAAAGGATATACAACGAGAAACAACGTTTGACAACCTTTAAACAGTTTTAATAACTATCTCAAATAGTGTCGCTCTGATGCAAACAACTGCTGAGTTATCTACTTAAATTTGATGAACAAAACGACTTACGTATTTTAAACATGCTAACCTTTAGCCCGGTAAGCAAATTAAAAAAAAAACGCAATATGTAGGCTACACGAGAACGGAGACGTCGAGTAACCAAAACAAATGACTTAAACAAATTCGTACACGTTATTTATCAATTTAACTCTAGAATTAAAGGATATACAACAAGAAACAACGTTTGACAACCTTTAAACAGTTTTAATAACTATCTCAAAAATTGTCGCTCTGATGCAAACAACTGATGAGTTATCTACTTAAATTTTATGAACAAAACGACTTACGTATTTTAAACATGCTAACCTTTAGCCCGGTAAGCAAATTAAAAAAAAAACGCGATATGTAGGCTACACGAGAACGGAGACGTCGAGTAACCAAAACAAATGCGTTAAACAAATTCGTACACGTTATTTATAAATTTAACTCTAGAATTAAAGGATATACAACGAGAAACAACGTTTGACAACCTTTAAACAGTTTTAATAACTATCTCAAAAATTATCGCTCTGATGCAAACAACTGATGAGTTATCTACTTAAATTTGATGAACAAAACGACTTACGTATTTTAAACATGCTAACCTTTAGCCCCGTAAGCAAATTAAAAAAAAAAACGCAATATGTTTGCTACACGAGAACGGAGACGTCGAGTAACCAAAACAAATGCGTTAAACAAATTCGTACACGTTATTTATCAATTTAACTCTAGAATTAAAGGATATACAACGAGAAACAACGTTTGACAACCTTTAAACAGTTTTAATAACTATCTCAAATAGTGTCGCTCTGATGCAAACAACTGCTGAGTTATCTACTTAAATTTGATGAACAAAACGACTTACGTATTTTAAACATGCTAACCTTTAGCCCGGTAAGCAAATTAAAAAAAAAACGCAATATGTAGGCTACACGAGAACGGAGACGTCGAGTAACCAAAACAAATGACTTAAACAAATTCGTACACGTTATTTATCAATCTAACTCTAGAATTAAAGGATATACAACAAGAAACAACGTTTGACAACCTTTAAACAGTTTTAATAACTATCTCAAAAATTGTCGCTCTGATGCAAACAACTGATGAGTTATCTACTTAAATTTTATGAACAAAACGACTTACGTATTTTAAACATGCTAACCTTTAGCCCGGTAAGCAAATTAAAAAAAAACGCGATATGTAGGCTACACGAGAACGGAGACGTCGAGTAACCAAAACAAATGCGTTAAACAAATTCGTACACGTTATTTATCAATTTAACTCTAGAATTAAAGGATATACAACGAGAAACAACGTTTGACAACCTTTAAACAGTTTTAATAACTATCTCAAAAATTATCGCTCTGATGCAAACAACTGATGAGTTATCTACTTAAATTTGATGAACAAAACGACTTACGTATTTTAAACATGCTAACCTTTAGCCCCGTAAGCAAATTAAAAAAAAAACGCAATATGTGGGCTACACGAGAACGGAGACGTCGAGTAACCAAAACAAATGCGTTAAACAAATTCGTACACGTTATTTATCAATTTAACTCTAGAATTAAAGGATATACAACGAGAAACAACGTTTGACAACCTTTAAACAGTTTTAATAACTATCTCAAAAATTATCGCTCTGATGCAAACAACTGATGAGTTATCTACTTAAATATGATGAACAAAACGACTTACGTATTTTAAACATGCTAACCTTTAGCCCGGTAAGCAAATTAAAAAAAAACGCAATATGTATGCTACACGAGAACGGAGACGTCGAGTAACCAAAACAAATGCGTTAAACAAATTCGTACACGTTATTTATCAATTTAACTCTAGAATTAAAGGATATACAACGAGAAACAACGTTTGACAACCTTTAAACAGTTTTAATAACTATCTCAAAAATTATCGCTCTGATGCAAACAACTGATGAGTTATCTACTTAAATTTGTTGAACAAAACGACTTACGTATTTTAAACATGCTAACCTTTAGCCCGGTAAGCAAATTAAAAAAAAAAACGCAATATGTAGGCTACACGAGAACGGAGACGTCGAGTAACCAAAACAAATGCGTTAAACAAATTCGTACACGTTATTTATCAATTTAACTCTAGAATTAAAGGATATACAACGAGAAACAACGTTTGACAACCTTTAAACAGTTTTAATAACTATCTCAAAAATTGTCGCTCTGATGCAAACAACTGATGAGTTATCTACTTAAATATGATGAACAAAACGACTTACGTATTTTAAACATGCTAACCTTTAGCCCGGTAAGCAAATTAAAAAAAAACGCAATATGTATGCTACACGAGAACGGAGACGTCGAGTAACCAAAACAAATGCGTTAAACAAATTCGTACACGTTATTTATCAATTTAACTCTAGAATTAAAGGATATACAACGAGAAACAACGTTTGACAACCTTTAAACAGTTTTAATAACTATATCAAAAATTATCGCTCTAATGCAAACAACTGATGAGTTATCTACTTAAATTTGATGAACAAAACGACTTACGTATTTTAAACATGCTAACCTTTAGCCCGGTAAGCAAATTAAAAAAAAACGCAATATGTGGGCTACACGAGAACGGAGACGTCGAGTAACCAAACCAAATGCGTTAAACAAATTCGTACACGTTATTTATCAATTTAACTCTAGAATTAAAGGATATACAACGAGAAACAACGTTTGACAACCTTTAAACAGTTTTAATAACTATCTCAAAAATTATCGCTCTGATGCAAACAACTGATGAGTTATCTACTTAAATATGATGAACAAAACGACTTACGTATTTTAAACATGCTAACCTTTAGCCCGGTAAGCAAACTAAAAAAAAAACGCAATATGTAGGCTACACGAGAACGGAGACGTCGAGTAACCAAAACAAATGCGTTACACAAATTCGTACACGTTATTTATCAATTTAACTCTAGAATTAAAGGATATACAACGAGAAACAACGTTTGACAACCTTTAAACAGTTTTAATAACTATCTCAAAAATTATCGCTCTGATGCAAACAACTGATGAGTTATCTACTTAAATTTGATGAACAAAACGACTTACGTATTTTAAACATGCTAACCTTTAGCCCGGTAAGCAAATTAAAAAAAAAACGCAATATGTAGGCTACACGAGAACGGAGACGTCGAGTAACCAAAACAAATGCGTTAAACAAATTCGTACACGTTATTTATCAATTTAACTCTAGAATTAAAGGATATACAACGAGAAACAACGTTTGACAACCTTTAAACAGTTTTAATAACTATCTCAAAAATTGTCGCTCTGATGCAAACAACTGATGAGTTATCTACTCAAATTTGTTGAACAAAACGACTTACGTATTTTAAACATGCTAACCTTTAGCCCGGTAAGCAAATTAAAAAAAAAACGCAATATGTAGGCTACACGAGAACGGAGACGTCGAGTAACCAAAACAAATGCGTTAAACAAATTCGTACACGTTATTTATCAATTTAACTCTAGAATTAAAGGATATACAACGAGAAACAACGTTTCACAACCTTTAAACAGTTTTAATAACTATCTCAAAAATTATCGCTCTGGTGCAAACAACTGATGAGTTATCTACTTAAATATGATGAACAAAACGACTTACGTATTTTAAACATGCTAACCTTTAGCCCGGTAAGCAAATTAAAAAAAAACGCGATATGTAGGCTACACGAGAACGGAGACGTCGAGTAACCAAAACAAATGCGTTAAACAAATTCGTACACGTTATTTATCAATTTAACTCTAGAATTAAAGGATATACAACGAGAAACAACGTTTGACAACCTTTAAACAGTTTTAATAACTATCTCAAAAATTGTCGCTCTGATGCAAACAACTGATTAGTTATCTACTTAAATTTTATGAACAAAACGACTTACGTATTTTAAACATGCTAACCTTTAGCCCGGTAAGCAAATTAAAAAAAAACGCGATATGTAGGCTACACGAGAACGGAGACGTCGAGTAACCAAAACAAATGCGTTAAACAAATTCGTACACGTTATTTATCAATTTAACTCTAGAATTAAAGGATATACAACGAGAAACAACGTTTGACAACCTTTAAACAGTTTTAATAACTATCTCAAAAATTATCGCTCTGATGCAAACAACTGATGAGTTATCTACTTAAATTTGATGAACAAAACGACTTACGTATTTTAAACATGCTAACCTTTAGCCCCGTAAGCAAATTAAAAAAAAAAAACGCAATATGTGGGCTACACGAGAACGGAGACGTCGAGTAACCAAAACAAATGCGTTAAACAAATTCGTACACGTTATTTATCAATTTAACTCTAGAATTAAAGGATATACAACGAGAAACAACGTTTGACAACCTTTAAACAGTTTTAATAACTATCTCAAAAATTATCGCTCTGATGCAAACAACTGATGAGTTATCTACTTAAATATGATGAACAAAACGACTTACGTATTTTAAACATGCTAACCTTTAGCCCGGTAAGCAAATTAAAAAAAAAACGCAATATGTATGCTACACGAGAACGGAGACGTCGAGTAACCAAAACAAATGCGTTAAAACAAATTCGTACACGTTATTTATCAATTTAACTCTAGAATTAAAGGATATACAACGAGAAACAACGTTTGACAACCTTTAAACAGTTTTAATAACTATCTCAAAAATTATCGCTCTGATGCAAACAACTGATGAGTTATCTACTTAAATTTGTTGAACAAAACGACTTACGTATTTTAAACATGCTAACCTTTAGCCCGGTAAGCAAATTAAAAAAAAAACGCAATATGTAGGCTACACGAGAACGGAGACGTCGAGTAACCAAAACAAATGCGTTAAACAAATTCGTACACGTTATTTATCAATTTAACTCTAGAATTAAAGGATATACAACGAGAAACAACGTTTGACAACCTTTAAACAGTTTTAATAACTATCTCAAAAATTGTCGCTCTGATGCAAACAACTGATGAGTTATCTACTTAAATATGATGAACAAAACGACTTACGTATTTTAAACATGCTAACCTTTAGCCCGGTAAGCAAATTAAAAAAAAAACGCAATATGTATGCTACACGAGAACGGAGACGTCGAGTAACCAAAACAAATGCGTTAAACAAATTCGTACACGTTATTTATCAATTTAACTCTAGAATTAAAGGATATACAACGAGAAACAACGTTTGACAACCTTTAAACAGTTTTAATAACTATATCAAAAATTATCGCTCTGATGCAAACAACTGATGAGTTATCTACTTAAATTTGATGAACAAAACGACTTACGTATTTTAAACATGCTAACCTTTAGCCCGGTAAGCAAATTAAAAAAAAACGCAATATGTGGGCTACACGAGAACGGAGACGTCGAGTAACCAAAACAAATGCGTTAAACAAATTCGTACACGTTATTTATCAATTTAACTCTAGAATTAAAGGATATACAACGAGAAACAACGTTTGACAACCTTTAAACCGTTTTAATAACTATCTCAAAAATTATCGCTCTGATGCAAACAACTGATGAGTTATCTACTTAAATATGATGAACAAAACGACTTACGTATTTTAAACATGCTAACCTTTAGCCCGGTAAGCAAACTAAAAAAAAAACGCAATATGTAGGCTACACGAGAACGGAGACGTCGAGTAACCAAAACAAATGCGTTAAACAAATTCGTACACGTTATTTATCAATTTAACTCTAGAATTAAAGGATATACAACGAGAAACAACGTTTGACAACCTTTAAACAGTTTTAATAACTATCTCAAAAATTGTCGCTCTGATGCAAACAACTGATGAGTTATCTACTCAAATTTGTTGAACAAAACGACTTACGTATTTTAAACATGCTTACCTTTAGCCCGGTAAGCAAATTAAAAAAAAAACGCAATATGTAGGCTACACGAGAACGGAGACGTCGAGTAACCAAAACAAATGCGTTAAACAAATTCGTACACGTTATTTATCAATTTAACTCTAGAATTAAAGGATATACAACGAGAAACAACGTTTGACAACCTTTAAACAGTTTTAATAACTATCTCAAAAATTATCGCTCTGATGCAAACAACTGATGAGTTATCTACTTAAATATGATGAACAAAACGACTTACGTATTTTAAACATGCTAACCTTTAGCCCGGTAAGCAAATTAAAAAAAAAACGCAATATGTAGGCTACACGAGAACGGAGACGTCGAGTAACCAAAACAAATGCGTTAAACAAATTCGTACACGTTATTTATCAATTTAACTCTAGAATTAAAGGATATACAACGAGAAACAACGTTTGACAACCTTTAAACAGTTTTAATAACTATCTCAAAAATTGTCGCTCTGATGCAAACAACTGATGAGTTATCTACTTAAATTTGATGAACAAAACGACTTACGTATTTTAAACATGCTAACCTTTAGCCCGGTAAGCAAATTAAAAAAAAAAACGCAATATGTAGGCTACACGAGAACGGAGACGTCGAGCAACCAAAACAAATGCGTTAAACAAATTCGTACACGTTATTTATCAATTTAACTCTAGAATTAAAGGATATACAACGAGAAACAACGTTTGACAACCTTTAAACAGTTTTAATAACTATCTCAAAAATTATCGCTCTGATGCAAACAACTGATGAGTTATCTACTTAAATATGATGAACAAAACGACTTACGTATTGTAAACATGCTAACCTTTAGCCCGGTAAGCTAATTAAAAAAAAAACGCAATATGTAGGCTACACGAGAACGGAGACGTCGAGTAACCAAAACAAATGCGTTAAACAAATTCGTACACGTTATTTATCAATTTAACTCTAGAATTAAAGGATATACAACGAGAAACAACGTTTGACAACCTTTAAACAGTTTTAATAACTATCTCAAAAATTATCGCTCTGATGCAAACAACTGATGAGTTATCTACTTAAATTTGATGAACAAAACGACTTACGTATTTTAAACATGCTAACCTTTAGCCCGGTAAGCAAATTAAAAAAAAAACGCAATATGTAGGCTACACGAGAACGGAGACGTCGAGTAACCAAAACAAATGCGTTAAACAAATTCGTACACGTTATTTATCAACTTAACTCTAGAATTAAAGGATATACAACGAGAAACAACGTTTGACAACCTTTAAACAGTTTTAATAACTATCTCAAAAATTATCGCTCTGATGCAAACAACTGATGAGTTATCTACTTAAATATGATGAACAAAACGACTTACGTATTGTAAACATGCTAACCTTTAGCCCGGTAAGCAAATTAAAAAAAAAACCCAATATGTAGGCTACACGAGAACGGAGACGTCGAGTAACCAAAACAAATGCGTTAAACAAATTCGTACACGTTATTTATCAATTTAACTCTAGAATTAAAGGATATACAAATAGAAACAACGTTTGACAACCTTTAAACAGTTTTAATAACTATCTCAAAAATTATCGCTCTGATGCAAACAACTGATGAGTTATCTACTTAAATTTGATGAACAAAACGACTTACGTATTTTAAACATGCTAACCTTTATCCCGGTAAGCAAATTAAAAAAAAAAACGCAATATGTAGGCTACACGAGAACGGAGACGTCGAGTAACCAAAACAAATGCGTTAAACAAATTCGTACACGTTATTTATCAATTTAACTCTAGAATTAAAGGATATGCAACGAGAAACAACGTTTGACAACCTTTAAACAGTTTTAATAACTATCTCAAAAATTATCGCTCTGATGCAAACAACTGATGAGTTATCTACTTAAATATGATGAACAAAACGACTTACGTATTGTAAACATGCTAACCTTTAGCCCGGTAAGCTAATTAAAAAAAAAACGCAATATGTAGGCTACACGAGAACGGAGACGTCGAGTAACCAAAACAAATGCGTTAAACAAATTCGTACACGTTATTTATCAATTTAATTCTAGAATTAAAGGATATACAACGAGAAACAACGTTTGACAACCTTTAAACAGTTTTAATAACTATCTCAAAAATTATCGCTCTGATGCAAACAACTGATGAGTTATCTACTTAAATTTGATGAACAAAACGACTTACGTATTTTAAACATGCTAACCTTTAGCCCGGTAAGCAAATTAAAAAAAAAACGCAATATGTAGGCTACACGAGAACGGAGACGTCGAGTAACCAAAACAAATGCGTTAAACAAATTCGTACACGTTATTTATCAATTTAACTCTAGAATTAAAGGATATACAACGAGAAACAACGTTTGACAACCTTTAAACAGTTTTAATAACTATCTCAAAAATTGTCGCTCTGATGCAAACAACTGATGAGTTATCTACTTAAATTTGATGAACAAAACGACTTACGTATTTTAAACATGCTAACCTTTAGCCCGGAAAGCAAATTAAAAAAAAAAACGCAATATGTAGGCTACACGAGAACGGAGACGTCGAGCAACCAAAACAAATGCGTTAAACAAATTCGTACACGTTATTTATCAATTTAACTCTAGAATTAAAGGATATACAACGAGAAACAACGTTTGACAACCTTTAAACAGTTTTAATAACTATCTCAAAAATTATCGCTCTGATGCAAACAACTGATGAGTTATCTACTTAAATATGATGAACAAAACGACTTACGTATTGTAAACATGCTAACCTTTAGCCCGGTAAGCTAATTAAAAAAAAAACGCAATATGTAGGCTACACGAGAACGGAGACGTCGAGTAACCAAAACAAATGCGTTAAACAAATTCGTACACGTTATTTATCAATTTAACTCTAGAATTAAAGGATATACAACGAGAAACAACGTTTGACAACCTTTAAACAGTTTTAATAACTATCTCAAAAATTATCGCTCTGATGCAAACAACTGATGAGTTATCTACTTAAATTTGATGAACAAAACGACTTACGTATTTTAAACATGCTAACCTTTAGCCCGGTAAGCAAATTAAAAAAAAAACGCAATATGTAGGCTACACGAGAACGGAGACGTCGAGTAACCAAAACAAATGCGTTAAACAAATTCGTACACGTTATTTATCAATTTAACTCTAGAATTAAAGGATATACAACGAGAAACAACGTTTGACAACCTTTAAACAGTTTTAATAACTATCTCAAAAATTATCGCTCTGATGCAAACAACTGATGAGTTATCTACTTAAATATGATGAACAAAACGACTTACGTATTTTAAACATGCTAACCTTTAGCCCGGTAAGCAAATTAAAAAAAAAACGCAATATGTAGGCTACACGAGAACGGAGACGTCGAGTAACCAAAACAAATGCGTTAAACAAATTCGTACACGTTATTTATCAATTTAACTCTAGAATTAAAGGATATACAACGAGAAACAACGTTTGACAACCTTTAAACAGTTTTAATAACTATCTCAAAAATTGTCGCTCTGATGCAAACAACTGATGAGTTATCTACTTAAATTTGATGAACAAAACGACTTACGTATTTTAAACATGCTAACCTTTAGCCCGGTAAGCAAATTAAAAAAAAAAACGCAATATGTAGGCTACACGAGAACGGAGACGTCGAGCAACCAAAACAAATGCGTTAAACAAATTCGTACACGTTATTTATCAATTTAACTCTAGAATTAAAGGATATACAACGAGAAACAACGTTTGACAACCTTTAAACAGTTTTAATAACTATCTCAAAAATTATCGCTCTGATGCAAACAACTGATGAGTTATCTACTTAAATATGATGAACAAAACGACTTACGTATTGTAAACATGCTAACCTTTAGCCCGGTAAGCTAATTAAAAAAAAAACGCAATATGTAGGCTACACGAGAACGGAGACGTCGAGTAACCAAAACAAATGCGTTAAACAAATTCGTACACGTTATTTATCAATTTAACTCTAGAATTAAAGGATATACAACGAGAAACAACGTTTGACAACCTTTAAACAGTTTTAATAACTATCTCAAAAATTATCGCTCTGATGCAAACAACTGATGAGTTATCTACTTAAATTTGATGAACAAAACGACTTACGTATTTTAAACATGCTAACCTTTAGCCCGGTAAGCAAATTAAAAAAAAAACGCAATATGTAGGCTACACGAGAACGGAGACGTCGAGTAACCAAAACAAATGCGTTAAACAAATTCGTACACGTTATTTATCAACTTAACTCTAGAATTAAAGGATATACAACGAGAAACAACGTTTGACAACCTTTAAACAGTTTTAATAACTATCTCAAAAATTATCGCTCTGATGCAAACAACTGATGAGTTATCTACTTAAATATGATGAACAAAACGACTTACGTATTGTAAACATGCTAACCTTTAGCCCGGTAAGCAAATTAAAAAAAAAACCCAATATGTAGGCTACACGAGAACGGAGACGTCGAGTAACCAAAACAAATGCGTTAAACAAATTCGTACACGTTATTTATCAATTTAACTCTAGAATTAAAGGATATACAAATAGAAACAACGTTTGACAACCTTTAAACAGTTTTAATAACTATCTCAAAAATTATCGCTCTGATGCAAACAACTGATGAGTTATCTACTTAAATTTGATGAACAAAACGACTTACGTATTTTAAACATGCTAACCTTTATCCCGGTAAGCAAATTAAAAAAAAAAAACGCAATATGTAGGCTACACGAGAACGGAGACGTCGAGTAACCAAAACAAATGCGTTAAACAAATTCGTACACGTTATTTATCAATTTAACTCTAGAATTAAAGGATATGCAACGAGAAACAACGTTTGACAACCTTTAAACAGTTTTAATAACTATCTCAAAAATTATCGCTCTGATGCAAACAACTGATGAGTTATCTACTTAAATATGATGAACAAAACGACTTACGTATTGTAAACATGCTAACCTTTAGCCCGGTAAGCTAATTAAAAAAAAAACGCAATATGTAGGCTACACGAGAACGGAGACGTCGAGTAACCAAAACAAATGCGTTAAACAAATTCGTACACGTTATTTATCAATTTAATTCTAGAATTAAAGGATATACAACGAGAAACAACGTTTGACAACCTTTAAACAGTTTTAATAACTATCTCAAAAATTATCGCTCTGATGCAAACAACTGATGAGTTATCTACTTAAATTTGATGAACAAAACGACTTACGTATTTTAAACATGCTAACCTTTAGCCCGGTAAGCAAATTAAAAAAAAAACGCAATATGTAGGCTACACGAGAACGGAGACGTCGAGTAACCAAAACAAATGCGTTAAACAAATTCGTACACGTTATTTATCAATTTAACTCTAGAATTAAAGGATATACAACGAGAAACAACGTTTGACAACCTTTAAACAGTTTTAATAACTATCTCAAAAATTGTCGCTCTGATGCAAACAACTGATGAGTTATCTACTTAAATTTGATGAACAAAACGACTTACGTATTTTAAACATGCTAACCTTTAGCCCGGAAAGCAAATTAAAAAAAAAAACGCAATATGTAGGCTACACGAGAACGGAGACGTCGAGCAACCAAAACAAATGCGTTAAACAAATTCGTACACGTTATTTATCAATTTAACTCTAGAATTAAAGGATATACAACGAGAAACAACGTTTGACAACCTTTAAACAGTTTTAATAACTATCTCAAAAATTATCGCTCTGATGCAAACAACTGATGAGTTATCTACTTAAATATGATGAACAAAACGACTTACGTATTGTAAACATGCTAACCTTTAGCCCGGTAAGCTAATTAAAAAAAAAACGCAATATGTAGGCTACACGAGAACGGAGACGTCGAGTAACCAAAACAAATGCGTTAAACAAATTCGTACACGTTATTTATCAATTTAACTCTAGAATTAAAGGATATACAACGAGAAACAACGTTTGACAACCTTTAAACAGTTTTAATAACTATCTCAAAAATTATCGCTCTGATGCAAACAACTGATGAGTTATCTACTTAAATTTGATGAACAAAACGACTTACGTATTTTAAACATGCTAACCTTTAGCCCGGTAAGCAAATTAAAAAAAAAACGCAATATGTAGGCTACACGAGAACGGAGACGTCGAGTAACCAAAACAAATGCGTTAAACAAATTCGTACACGTTATTTATCAACTTAACTCTAGAATTAAAGGATATACAACGAGAAACAACGTTTGACAACCTTTAAACAGTTTTAATAACTATCTCAAAAATTATCGCTCTGATGCAAACAACTGATGAGTTATCTACTTAAATATGATGAACAAAACGACTTACGTATTGTAAACATGCTAACCTTTAGCCCGGTAAGCAAATTAAAAAAAAAACGCAATATGTAGGCTACACGAGAACGGAGACGTCGAGTAACCAAAACAAATGCGTTAAACAAATTCGTACACGTTATTTATCAATTTAACTCTAGAATTAAAGGATATACAACGAGAAACAACGTTTGACAACCTTTAAACAGTTTTAATAACTATCTCAAAAATTATCGCTCTGATGCAAACAACTGATGAGTTATCTACTTAAATTTGATGAACAAAACGACTTACGTATTTTAAACATGCTAACCTTTAGCCCGGTAAGCAAATTAAAAAAAAAACGCAATATGTAGGCTACTCGAGAACGGAGACGTCGAGTAACCAAAACAAATGCGTTAAACAAATTCGTACACGTTATTTATCAATTTAACTCTAGAATTAAAGGATATGCAACGAGAAACAACGTTTGACAACCTTTAAACAGTTTTAATAACTATCTCAAAAATTATCGCTCTGATGCAAACAACTGATGAGTTATCTACTTAAATATGATGAACAAAACGACTTACGTATTGTAAACATGCTAACCTTTAGCCCGGTAAGCAAATTAAAAAAAAAACGCAATATGTAGGCTACACGAGAACGGAGACGTCGAGTAACCAAAACAAATGCGTTAAACAAATTCGTACACGTTATTTATCAATTTAACTCTAGAATTAAAGGATATACAACGAGAAACAACGTTTGACAACCTTTAAACAGTTTTAATAACTATCTCAAAAATTATCGCTCTGATGCAAACAACTGATGAGTTATCTACTTAAATTTGATGAACAAAACGACTTACGTATTTTAAACATGCTAACCTTTAGCCCGGTAAGCAAATTAAAAAAAAAACGCAATATGTAGGCTACACGAGAACGGAGACGTCGAGTAACCAAAACAAATGCGTTAAACAAATTCGTACACGTTATTTATCAATTTAACTCTAGAATTAAAGGATATATAACGAGAAACAACGTTTGACAACCTTTAAACAGTTTTAATAACTATCTCAAAAATTATCGCTCTGATGCAAACAACTGATGAGTTATCTACTTAAATATGATGAACAAAACGACTTACGTATTGTAAACATGCTAACCTTTAGCCCGGTAAGAAAATTAAAAAAAAAACGCAATATGTAGGTTACACGAGAACGGAGACGTCGAGTAACCAAAACAAATGCGTTAAACAAATTCGTACACGTTATTTATCAATTTAACTCTAGAATTAAAGGATATACAACGAGAAACAACGTTTGACAACCTTTAAACAGTTTTAATAACTATCTCAAAAATTATCGCTCTGATGCAAACAACTGATGAGTTATCTACTTAAATTTGATGAACAAAACGACTTACGTATTTTAAACATGCTAACCTTTAGCCCGGTAAGCAAATTAAAAAAAAAACGCAATATGTAGGCTACACGAGAACGGAAACGTCGAGTAACCAAAACAAATGCGTTAAACAAATTCGTACACGTTATTTATCAATTTAACTCTAGAATTAAAGGATATACAACGAGAAACAACGTTTGACAACCTTTAAACAGTTTTAATAACTATCTCAAAAATTATCGCTCTGATGCAAACAACTGATGAGTTATCTACTTAAATATGATGAACAAAACGACTTACGTATTGTAAACATGCTAACCTTTAGCCCGGTAAGCAAATTTAAAAAAAACGCAATATGTAGGCTACACGAGAACGGAGACGTCGAGTAACCAAAACAAATGCGTTAAACAAATTCGTACACGTTATTTATCAATTTAACTCTAGAATTAAAGGATATACAACGAGAAACAACGTTTGACAACCTTTAAACAGTTTTAATAACTATCTCAAAAATTATCGCTCTGATGCAAACAACTGATGAGTTATCTACTTAAATTTGATGAACAAAACGACTTACGTATTTTAAACATGCTAACCTTTAGCCCGGTAAGCAAATTAAAAAAAAAACGCAATATGTAGGCTACACGAGAACGGAGACGTCGAGTAACCAAAACAAATGCGTTAAACAAATTCGTACACGTTATTTATCAATTTAACTCTAGAATTAAAGGATATACAACGAGAAACAACGTTTGACAACCTTTAAACAGTTTTAATAACTATCTCAAAAATTATCGCTCTGATGCAAACAACTGATGAGTTATCTACTTAAATATGATGAACAAAACGACTTATGTATTTCAAACATGCTAACCTTTAGCCCGGTAAGCAAATTAAAAAAAAAACGCAATATGTAGGCTACACGAGAACGGAGACGTCGAGCAACCAAAACAAATGCGTTAAACAAATTCGTACACGTTATTTATCAATTTAACTCTAGAATTAAAGGATATACAACGAGAAACAACGTTTGACAACCTTTAAACAGTTTTAATAACTATCTCAAAAATTGTCGCTCTGATGCAAACAACTGATGAGTTATCTACTTAAATTTGATGAACAAAACGACTTACCTATTTTAAACATGCTAACCTTTAGCCCGGTAAGCAAATCAAAAAAAAAAACGCAATATGTAGGCTACACGAGAACGGAGACGTCGAGTAACCAAAACAAATGCGTTAAACAAATTCGTACACGTTATTTATCAATTTAACTCTAGAATTAAAGGATATACAACGAGAAACAACGTTTGACAACCTTTAAACAGTTTTAATAACTATCTCAAAAATTATCGCTCTGATGCAAACAACTGATGAGTTATCTACTTAAATTTGTTGAACAAAACGACTTACGTATTTTAAACATGCTAACCTTTAGCCCGGTAAGCAAATTAAAAAAAAAACGCAATATGTAGGCTACACGAGAACGGAGACGTCGAGTAACCAAAACAAATGCGTTAAACAAATTCGTACACGTTATTTATCAATTTAACTCTAGAATTAAAGGATATACAACGAGAAACAACGTTTGACAACCTTTAAACAGTTTTAATAACTATCTCAAAAATTATCGCTCTGATGCAAACAACTGATGAGTTATCTACTTAAATATGATGAACAAAACGACTTATGTATTTCAAACATGCTAACCTTTAGCCCGGTAAGCAAATTAAAAAAAAAACGCAATATGTAGGCTACACGAGAACGGAGACGTCGAGTAACCAAAACAAATGCGTTAAACAAATTCGTACACGTTATTTATCAATTTAACTCTAGAATTAAAGGATATACAACGAGAAACAACGTTTGACAACCTTTAAACAGTTTTAATAACTATCTCAAAAATTGTCGCTCTGATGCAAAGAACTGCTGAGTTATCTACTTAAATTTGATGAACAAAACGACTTACGTATTTTAAACATGCTAACCTTTAGCCCGGTAAGCAAATTAAAAAAAAAACGCAATATGTAGGCTACACGAGAACGGAGACGTCGAGTAACCAAAACAAATGACTTAAACAAATTCGTACACGTTATTTATCAATTTAACTCTAGAATTAAAGGATATACAACGAGAAACAACGTTTGACAACCTTTAAACAGTTTTAATAACTATCTCAAAAATTGTCGCTCTGATGCAAACAACTGATGAGTTATCTACTTAAATTTTATGAACAAAACGACTTACGTATTTTAAACATGCTAACCTTTAGCCCGGTAAGCAAATAAAAAAAAAACGCGATATGTAGGCTACACGAGAACGGAGACGTCGAGTAACCAAAACAAATGCGTTAAACAAATTCGTACACGTTATTTATCAATTTAACTCTAGAATGAAAGGATATACAACGAGAAACAACGTTTGACAACCTTTAAACAGTTTTAATAACTATCTCAAAAATTGTCGCTCTGATGCAAACAACTGATGAGTTATCTACTTAAATTTGATGAACAAAACGACTTACGTATTTTAAACATGCTAACCTTTAGCCCGGTAAGCAAATTAAAAAAAAAAACGCAATATGTGGGCTACACGAGTACGGAGACGTCGAGTAACCAAAACAAATGCGTTAAACAAATTCGTACACGTTATTTATCAATTTAACTCTAGAATTAAAGGATATACAAC
Source organism: Eurosta solidaginis (assembly GCF_040869045.1). Taxonomy (NCBI): domain Eukaryota; kingdom Metazoa; phylum Arthropoda; class Insecta; order Diptera; family Tephritidae; genus Eurosta; species Eurosta solidaginis. The sequence continues at coordinate 182,959 of NW_027137037.1, read as the reverse complement.
GAGAAACAACGTTTGACAACCTTTAAACAGTTTTAATAACTATCTCAAAAATTATCGCTCTGATGCAAACAACTGATGAGTTATCTACTTAAATATGATGAACAAAACGACTTACGTATTTTAAACATGCTAACCTTTAGCCCGGTAAGCAAATTAAAAAAAAAACGCAATATGTATGCTACACGAGAACGGAGACGTCGAGTAACCAAAACAAATGCGTTAAACAAATTCGTACACGTTATTTATCAATTTAACTCTAGAATTAAAGGATATACAACGAGAAACAACGTTTGACAACCTTTAAACAGTTTTAATAACTATCTCAAAAATTATCGCTCTGATGCAAACAACTGATGAGTTATCTACTTAAATTTGTTGAACAAAACGACTTACGTATTTTAAACATGCTAACCTTTAGCCCGGTAAGCAAATTAAAAAAAAAACGCAATATGTGGGCTACACGAGAACGGAGACGTCGAGTAACCAAAACAAATGCGTTAAACAAATTCGTACACGTTATTTATCAATTTAACTCTAGAATTAAAGGATATACAACGAGAAACAACGTTTGACAACCTTTAAACAGTTTTAATAACTATCTCAAAAATTGTCGCTCTGATGCAAACAACTGATGAGTTATCTACTTAAATATGATGAACAAAACGACTTACGTATTTTAAACATGCTAACCTTTAGCCCGGTAAGCAAATTAAAAAAAAAACGCAATATGTATGCTACACGAGAACGGAGACGTCGAGTAACCAAAACAAATGCGTTAAACAAATTCGTACACGTTATTTATCAATTTAACTCTAGAATTAAAGGATATACAACGAGAAACAACGTTTGACAACCTTTAAACAGTTTTAATAACTATCTCAAAAATTATCGCTCTGATGCAAACAACTGATGAGTTATCTACTTAAATTTGATGAACAAAACGACTTACGTAGTTTAAACATGCTAACCTTTAGCCCGGTAAGCAAATTAAAAAAAAAACGCAATATGTGGGCTACACGAGAACGGAGACGTCGAGTAACCAAAACAAATGCGTTAAACAAATTCGTACACGTTATTTATCAATTTAACTCTAGAATTAAAGGATATACAACGAGAAACAACGTTTGACAACCTTTAAACAGTTTTAATAACTATCTCAAAAATTATCGCTCTGATGCAAACAACTGATGAGTTATCTACTTAAATATGATGAACAAAACGACTTACGTATTTTAAACATGCTAACCTTTAGCCCGGTAAGCAAACTAAAAAAAAAAACGCAATATGTAGGCTACACGAGAACGGAGACGTCGAGTAACCAAAACAAATGCGTTAAACAAATTCGTACACGTTATTTATCAATTTAACTCTAGAATTAAAGGATATACAACGAGAAACAACGTTTGACAACCTTTAAACAGTTTTAATAACTATCTCAAAAATTATCGCTCTGATGCAAACAACTGATGAGTTATCTACTTAAATTTGATGAACAAAACGACTTACGTATTTTAAACATGCTAACCTTTAGCCCGGTAAGCAAATTAAAAAAAAAACGCAATATGTAGGCTACACGAGAACGGAGACGTCGAGTAACCAAAACAAATGCGTTAAACAAATTCGTACACGTTATTTATCAATTTAACTCTAGAATTAAAGGATATACAACGAGAAACAACGTTTGACAACCTTTAAACCGTTTTAATAACTATCTCAAAAATTGTCGCTCTGATGCAAACAACTGATGAGTTATCTACTTAAATTTGATGAACAAAACGACTTACGTATTTTAAACATGCTAACCTTTAGCCCGGTAAGCAAATTAAAAAAAAACGCAATATGTAGGCTACACGAGAACGGAGACGTCGAGTAACCAAAACAAATGCGTTAAACAAATTCGTACACGTTATTTATCAATTTAACTCTAGAATTAAAGGATATACAACGAGAAACAACGTTTGACAACCTTTAAACAGTTTTAATAACTATCTCAAAGTTATCGCTCTGATGCAAACAACTGATGAGTTATCTACTTAAATATGATGAACAAAACGACTTACGTATTTTAAACATGCTAACCTTTAGCCCGGTAAGCAAATTAAAAAAAAACGCAATATGTAGGCTACACGAGAACGGAGACGTCGAGTAACCAAAACAAATGCGTTAAACAAATTCGTACACGTTATTTATCAATTTAACTCTAGAATTAAAGGATATACAACGAGAAACAACATTTGACAACCTTTAAACAGTTTTAATAACTATCTCAAAAATTATCGCTCTGATGCAAACAACTGATGAGTTATCTACTTAAATATGATGAACAGAACGACTTACGTATTTTAAACATGCTAACCTTTAGCCCGGTAAGCAAATTAAAAAAAAAACGCAATATGTAGGCTACACGAGAACGGAGACGTCGAGTAACCAAAACAAATGCGTTAAACAAATTCGTACACGTTATTTATCAATTTAACTCTAGAATTAAAGGATATACAACGAGAAACAACGTTTGACAGCCTTTAAACAGTTTTAATAACTATCTCAAAAATTGTCGCTCTGATGCAAACAACTGCTGAGTTATCTACTCAAATTTGTTGAACAAAACGACTTACGTATTTTAAACATGCTAACCTTTAGCCCGGTAAGACAATTAAAAAAAAAACGCAATATGTAGGCTACACGAGAACGGAGACGTCGAGTAACCAAAACAAATGCGTTAAACAAATTCGTACACGTTATTTATCAATTTAACTCTAGAATTAAAGGATATACAACGAGAAACAACGTTTGACAACCTTTAAACAGTTTTAATAACTATCTCAAAAATTATCGCTCTGATGCAAACAACTGATGAGTTATCTACTTAAATTTGATGAACAAAACGACTTACGTATTTTAAACATGCTAACCTTTAGCCCGGTAAGCAAATTAAAAAAAAAACGCAGTATGTAGGCTACACGAGAACGGAGACGTCGAGTAACCAAAACAAATGCGTTAAACAAATTCGTACACGTTATTTATCAATTTAACTCTAGAATTAAAGGATATACAACGAGAAACAACGTTTGACAACCTTTAAACAGTTTTAATAACTATCTCAAAAATTATCGCTCTGATGCAAACAACTGATGAGTTATCTACTTAAATTTGATGAACAAAACGACTTACGTATTTTAAACATGCTAACTTTTAGCCCGGTAAGAAAATTAAAAAAAAAACGCAATATGTAGGCTACACGAGAACGGAGACGTCGAGTAACCAAAACAAATGCGTTAAGCAAATTCGTACACGTTATTTATCAATTTAACTCTAGGATTAAAGGATATACAACGAGAAACAACGTTTGACAACCTTTAAACAGTTTTAATAACTATCTCAAAAATTGTCGCTCTGATGCAAACAACTGATGAGTTATCTACTTAAATTTGATGAACAAAACGACTTACGTATTTTAAACATGCTAACCTTTAGTCCGGTAAGCAAATTAAAACAAAAACGCAATATGTAGGCTACACGAGAACGGAGACGTCGAGTAACCAAAACAAATGCGTTAAACAAATTCGTACACGTTATTTATCAATTTAACTCTAGAATTAAAGGATATACAACGAGAAACAACGTTTGACAACCTTTAAACAGTTTTAATAACTATCTCAAAAATTATCGCTCTGATGCAAACAACTGATGAGTTATCTACTTAAATATGATGAACAAAACGACTTACGTATTTTAAACATGCTAACCTTTAGCCCGGTAAGCAAATTAAAAAAAAAACGCAATATGTAGGCTACACGAGAACGGAGACGTCGAGTAACCAAAACAAATGCGTTAAACAAATTCGTACACGTTATTTATCAATTTAACTCTAGAATTAAAGGATATACAACGAGAAACAACGTTTGACAACCTTTAAACAGTTTTAATAAAAATCTCAAAAATTATCGCTCTGATGCAAACAACTGATGAGTTATCTACTTAAATATGATGAACAAAACGACTTACGTATTTTAAACATGCTAACCTTTAGCCCGGTAAGCAAATTAAAAAAAAAAACGCAATATGTAGGCTACACGAGAACGGAGACGTCGAGTAACCAAAACAAATGCGTTAAACAAATTCGTACACGTTATTTATCAATTTAACTCTAGAATTAAAGGATATACAACGAGAAACAACGTTTGACAACCTTTAAACAGTTTTAATAACTATCTCAAAAATTATCGCTCTGATGCAAACAACTGATGAGTTATCTACTTAAATATGATGAAAAAAAACGACTTACGTATTTTAAAAATGCTAACCTTTAGCCCGGTAAGCAAATTAAAAAAAAAACGCAATATGTAGGCTACACGAGAACGGAGACGTCGAGTAACCAAAACAAATGCGTTAAACAAATTCGTACACGTTATTTATCAATTTAACTCTAGAATTAAAGGATATACAACGAGAAACAACGTTTGACAACCTTTAAACAGTTTTAATAACTATCTCAAAAATTGTCGCTCTGATGCAAACAACTGATGAGTTATCTACTTAAATTTGATGAACAAAACGACTTACGTATTTTAAACATGCTAACCTTTAGCCCGGTAAGCAAATTAAAAAAAAAAACGCAATATGTAGGCTACACGAGAACGGAGACGTCGAGTAACCAAAACAAATGCGTTACACAAATTCGTACACGTTATTTATCAATTTATCTCTAGAATTAAAGGATATACAACGAGAAAGAACGTTTGACAACCTTTAAACAGTTTTAATAACTATCTCAAAAATTATCGCTCTGATGCAAACAACTGATGAGTTATCTACTTAAATTTGTTGAACAAAACGACTTACGTATTTTAAACATGCTAACCTTTAGCCCGGTAAGCAAATTAAAAAAAAAAACGCAATATGTAGGCTACACGAGAACGGAGACTTCGAGTAACCAAAACAAATGCGTTAAACAAATTCGTACACGTTATTTATCAATTTAACTCTAGAATTAAAGGATATACAACGAGAAACAACGTTTGACAACCTTTAAACAGTTTTAATAACTATCTCAAAAATTATCGCTCTGATGCAAACAACTGATGAGTTATCTACTTAAATATGATGAACAAAACGACTTACGTATTTTAAACATGCTAACCTTTAGCCCGGTAAGCAAATTAAAAAAAAAACGCAATATGTAGGCTACAGGAGAACGGAGACGTCGAGTAACCAAACCAAATGCGTTAAACAAATTCGTACACGTTATTTATCAATTTAACTCTAGAATTAAAGGATATACAACGAGAAACAACGTTTGACAACCTTTAAACAGTTTTAATAACTATCTCAAAAATTATCGCTCTGATGCAAACAACTGATGAGTTATCTACTTAAATATGATGAACAAAACGACTTACGTATTTTAAACATGCTAACCTTTAGCCCGGTAAGCAAATTAAAAAAAAAACGCAATATGTAGGCTACACGAGAACGGAGACGTCAAGTAACCAAAACAAATGCGTTAAACAAATTCGTACACGTTATTTATCAATTTAACTCTAGAATTAAAGGATATACAACGAGAAACAACGGTTGACAACCTTTAAACAGTTTTAATAACTATCTCAAAAATTATCGCTCTGATGCAAACAACTGATGAGTTATCTACTTAAATATGATGAACAAAACGACTTACGTATTTTAAACATGCTAACCTTTAGCCCGGTAAGCAAATTAAAAAAAAAACGCAATATGTAGGCTACACGAGAACGGAGACGTCGAGTAACCAAAGCAAATGCGTTAAACAAATTCGTACACGTTATTTATCAATTTAACTCTAGAATTAAAGGATATACAACGAGAAACAACGTTTGAAAACCTTTAAACAGTTTTAATAACTATCTCAAAAATTGTCGCTCTGATGCAAACAACTGATGAGTTATCTACTTAAATTTGATGAACAAAACGACTTACGTATTTTAAACATGCTAACCTTTAGCCCGGTAAGCAAATTAAAAAAAAAAACGCAATATCTAGGCTACACGAGAACGGAGACGTCGAGTAACCAAAACAAATGCGTTAAACAAATTCGTACACGTTATTTATCAATTTAACTCTAGAATTAAAGGATATACAACGAGAAACAACGTTTGACAACCTTTAAACAGTTTTAATAACTATCTCAAAAATTATCGCTCTGATGCAAACAACTGATGAGTTATCTACTTAAATTTGTTGAACAAAACGACTTACGTATTTTAAACATGCTAACCTTTAGCCCGGTAAGCAAATTAAAAAAAAAACGCAATATGTAGGCTACACGAGAACGGAGACGTCGAGTAACCAAAACAAATGCGTTAAACAAATTCGTACACGTTATTTATCAATTTAACTCTAGAATTAAAGGATATACAACGAGAAACAACGTTTGACAACCTTTAAACAGTTTTAATAACTATCTCAAAAATTATCGCTCTGATGCAAACAACTGATGAGTTATCTACTTAAATATGATGAACAAAACGACTTACGTATTTTAAACATGCTAACCTTTAGCCCGGTAAGCAAATTAAAAAAAAAACGCAATATGTAGGCTACACGAGAACGGAGACGTCGAGTAACCAAAACAAATGCGTTAAACAAATTCGTACACGTTATTTATCAATTTAACTCTAGAATTAAAGGATATACAACGAGAAACAACGTTTGACAACCTTTAAACAGTTTTAATAACTATCTCAAAAATTATCGCTCTGATGCAAACAACTGATGAGTTATCTACTTAAATATGATGAACAAAACGACTTACGTATTTTGAACATGCTAACCTTTAGCCCGGTAAGCAAATTAAAAAAAAAACGCAATATGTAGGCTACACGAGAACGGAGACGTCGAGTAACCAAAACAAATGCGTTAAACAAATTCGTACACGTTATTTATCAATTTAACTCTAGAATTAAAGGATATACAACGAGAAACAACGTTTGGCAACCTTTAAACAGTTTTAATAACTATCTCAAAAATTATCGCTCTGATGCAAACAACTGATGAGTTATCTACTTAAATTTGATGAACAAAACGACTTACGTATTTTAAACATGCTAACCTTTAGCCCGGTAAGCAAATTAAAAAAAAAACGTAATATGTAGGCTACACGAGAACGGAGACGTCGAGTAACCAAAACAAATGCGTTAAACAAATTCGTACACGTTATTTATCAATTTAACTCTAGAATTAAAGGATATACAACGAGAAACAACGTTTGACAACCTTTAAACAGTTTTAATAACTATCTCAAAAATTATCGCTCTGATGCAAACAACTGATGAGTTATCTACTTAAATATGATGAACAAAACGACTTACGTATTTTAAACATGCTAACCTTTAGCCCGGTAAGCAAATTAAAAAAAAAACGCAATATGTAGGCTACACGAGAACGGAGACGTCGAGTAACCAAAACAAATGCGTTAAACAAATTCGTACACGTTATTTATCAATTTAACTATAGAATTAAAGGATATACAACGAGAAACAACGTTTGACAACCTTTAAACAGTTTTAATAACAATCTCAAAAATTATCGCTCTGATGCAAACAACTGATGAGTTATCTACTTAAATATGATGAACAAAACGACTTACGTATTTTAAACATGCTAACCTTTAGCCCGGTAAGCAAATTAAAAAAAAAACGCAATATGTAGGCTACACGAGAACGGAGACGTCGAGTAACCAAAACAAATGCGTTAAACAAATTCGTACACGTTATTTATCAATTTAACTCTAGAATTAAAGGATATACAACGAGAAACAACGTTTGACAACCTTTAAACAGTTTTAATAACTATCTCAAAAATTATCGCTCTGATGCAAACAACTGATGAGTTATCTACTTAAATATGATGAACAAAACGACTTACGTATTTTAAAAATGCTAACCTTTAGCCCGGTAAGCAAATTAAAAAAAAAAACGCAATATGTAGGCTACACGAGAACGGAGACGTCGAGTAACCAAAACAAATGCGTTAAACAAATTCTTACACGTTATTTATCAATTTAACTCTAGAATTAAAGGATATACAACGAGAAACAACGTTTGACAACCTTTAAACAGTTTTAATAACTATCTCAAAAATTGTCGCTCTGATGCAAACAACTGATGAGTTATCTACTTAAATTTGATGAACAAAACGACTTACGTATTTTAAACATGCTAACCTTTAGCCCGGTAAGCAAATTAAAAAAAAAAACGCAATATGTAGGCTACACGAGAACGGAGACGTCGAGTAACCAACACAAATGCGTTAAACAAATTCGTACACGTTATTTATCAATTTAACTCTAGAATTAAAGGATATACAACGAGAAACAACGTTTGACAACCTTTAAACAGTTTTAATAACTATCTCAAAAATTATCGCTCTGATGCAAACAACTGATGAGTTATCTACTTAAATTTGATGAACAAAACGACTTACGTATTTTAAACATGCTAACCTTTAGCCCGGTAAGCAAATTAAAAAAAAAAACACAATATGTAGGCTACACGAGAACGGAGACGTCGAGTAACCAAAACAAATGCGTTAAACAAATTCGTACACGTTATTTATCAATTTAACTCTAGAATTAAAGGATATACAACGAGAAACAACGTTTGACAACCTTTAAACAGTTTTAATAACTATCTCAAAAATTATCGCTCTGATGCAAACAACTGATGAGTTATCTACTTAAATTTGATGAACAAAACGACTTACGTATTTTAAACATGCTAACCTTTAGCCCGGTAAGCAAATTAAAAAAAAAACGCAATATGTAGGCTACACGAGAACGGAGACGTCGAGTAACCAAAACAAATGCGTTAAACAAATTCGTACACGTTATTTATCAATTTAACTCTAGAATTAAAGGATATACAACGAGAAACAACGTTTGACAACCTTTAAACAGTTTTAATAACTATCTCAAAAATTATCGCTCTGATGCAAACAACTGATGAGTTATCTACTTAAATATGATGAACAAAACGACTTACGTATTTTAAACATGCTAACCTTTAGCCCGGTAAGCAAATTAAAAAAAAACGCTATATGTAGGCTACACGAGAACGGAGACGTCGAGTAACCAAAACAAATGCGTTAAACAAATTCGTACACGTTATTTATCAATTTAACTCTAGAATTAAAGGATATACAACGAGAAACAACGTTTGACAACCTTTAAACAGTTTTAATAACTATCTCAAAAATTATCGCTCTGATGCAAACAACTGATGAGTTATCTACTTAAATATGATGAACAAAACGACTTACGTATTTTAAACATGCTAACCTTTAGCCCGATAAGCAAATTAAAAAAAAAAACGCAATATGTAGGCTACACGAGAACGGAGACGTCGAGTAACCAAAACAAATGCGTTAAACAAATTCGTACACGTTATTTATCAATTTAACTCTAGAATTAAAGGATATACAACGAGAAACAACGTTTGACAACCTTTAAACAGTTTTAATAACTATCTCATAAATTATCGCTCTGATGCAAACAACTGATGAGTTATCTACTTAAATATGATGAACAAAACGACTTACGTATTTTAAACATGCTAACCTTTAGCCCGGTAAGCAAATTAAAAAAAAAACGCAATATGTAGGCTACACGAGAACGGAGACGTCGAGTAACCAAAACAAATGCGTTAAACAAATTCGTACACGTTATTTATCAATTTAACTCTAGAATTAAAGGATATACAACGAGAAACAACGTTTGACAACCTTTAAACAGTTTTAATAACTATCTCAAAAATTGTCGCTCTGATGCAAACAACTGATGAGTTATCTACTTAAATTTGATGAACAAAACGACTTACGTATTTTAAACATGCTAACCTTTAGCCCGGTAAGCAAATTAAAAAAAAAAACGCACTATGTAGGCTACACGAGAACGGAGACGTCGAGTAACCAAAACAAATGCGTTAAACAAATTCGTACACGTTATTTATCAATTTAACTCTAGAATTAAAGGATATACAACGAGAAACAACGTTTGACAACCTTTAAACAGTTTTAATAACTATCTCAAAAATTATCGCTCTGATGCAAACAACTGATGAGTTATCTACTTAAATTTGTTGAACAAAACGACTTACGTATTTTAAGCATGCTAACATTTAGCCCGGTAAGCAATTAAAAAAAAAACGCAATATGCAGGCTACACGAGAACGGATACGTCGAGTAACCAAAACAAATGCGTTAAACAAATTCGTACACGTTATTTATCAATTTAACTCTAGAATTAAAGGATATACAACGAGAAACAACGTTTGACAACCTTTAAACAGTTTTAATAACTATCTCAAAAATTGTCGCTCTGATGCAAACAACTGCTGAGTTATCTACTCAAATTTGTTGAACAAAACGACTTACGTATTTTAAACATGCTAACCTTTAGCCCGGTAAGCAAATTAAAAAAAAAACGCAATATGTAGGCTACACGAGAACGGAGACGTCGAGTAACCAAAACAAATACGTTAAACAAATTCGTACACGTTATTTATCAATTTAACTCTAGAATTAAAGGATATACAACGAGAAACAACGTTTGACAACCTTTAAACAGTTTTAATAACTATCTCAAAAATTGTCGCTCTGGTGCAAACAACTGATGAGTTATCTACTTAAATTTGATGAACAAAACGACTTACGTATTTTAAACATGCTAACCTTTAGCCCGGTAAGCAAATTAAAAAAAAAACGCAATATGTAGGCTACACGAAAACAGAGACGTCGAGTAACCAAAACAAATGCGTTAAACAAATTCGTACACGTTATTTATCAATTTAACTCTAGAATTAAAGGATATACAACGAGAAACAACGTTTGACAACCTTTAAACAGTTTTAATAACTATCTCAAAAATTATCGCTCTGATGCAAACAACTGATGAGTTATCTACTTAAATTTGATGAACAAAACGACTTACGTATTTTAAACATGCTAACCTTTAGCCCGGTAAGCAAATTAAAAAAAAAAACGCAATATGTAGGCTACACGAGAACGGAGACGTCGAGTAACCAATGCGTTAAACAAATTCGTACACGTTATTTATCAATTTAACTCTAGAATTAAAGGATATACAACGAGAAACAACGTTTGACAACCTTTAAACATTTTTAATAACTATCTCAAAAATTATCGCTCTGATGCAAACAACTGATGAGTTATCTACTTAAATTTGGTGAACAAAACGACTTACGTATTTTAAACATGCTAACCTTTAGCCCGGTAAGCAAATTAAAAAAAAAAAACGCAATATGTAGGCTACACGAGAACGGAGACGTCGAGTAACCAAAACAAATGCGTTAAACAAATTCGTACACGCTATTTATCAATTTAACTCTAGAATTAAAGGATATACAAAGAGAAACAACGTTTGACAACCTTTAAACAGTTTTAATAACTATCTCAAAAATTATCGCTCTGATGCAAACAACTGATGAGTTATCTACTTAAATATGATGAACAAAACGACTTACGTATTTTAAACATGCTAACCTTTAGCCCGGTAAGCAAATTAAAAAAAAAACGCAATATGTAGGCTACACGAGAACGGAGACGTCGAGTAACCAACACAAATGCGTTAAACAAATTCGTACACGTTATTTATCAATTTAACTCTAGAATTAAAGGATATACAACGAGAAACAACGTTTGACAACCTTTAAACAGTTTTAATAACTATCTCAAAAATTGTCGCTCTGATGCAAACAACTGATGAGTTATCTACTTAAATTTGATGAACAAAACGACTTACGTATTTTAAACATGCTAACCTTTAGCCCGGTAAGCAAATTTAAAAAAAAACGCAATATGTAGGCTACACGAGAACGGAGACGTCGAGTAACCAAAACAAATGCGTTAAACAAATTCGTACACGTTATTTATCAATTTAACTCTAGAATTAAAGGATATACAACGAGAAACAACGTTTGACAACCTTTAAACAGTTTTAATAACTATCTCAAAAATTATCGCTCTGATGCAAACAACTGATGAGTTATCTACTTAAATTTGTTGAACAAAACGACTTACGTATTTTAAACATGCTAACCTTTAGCCCGGTAAGCAAATTAAAAAAAAAACGCAATATGTAGGCTACACGAGAACGGAGACGTCGAGTAACCAAAACAAATGCGTTAAACAAATTCGTACACGTTATTTATCAATTTAACTCTAGAATTAAAGGATATACAACGAGAAACAACGTTTGACAACCTTTAAACAGTTTTAATAACTATCTCAAAAATTATCGCTCTGATGCAAACAACTGATGAGTTATCTACTTAAATATGATGAACAAAACGACTTACGTATTTTAAACATGCTAAACTTTAGCCCGGTAAGCAAATTAAAAAAAAAACGCAATATGTAGGCTACACGAGAACGGAGACGTCGAGTAACCAAAACAAATGCGTTAAACAAATTCGTACACGTTATTTATCAATTTAACTCTAGAATTAAAGGATATACAACGAGAAACAACGTTTGACAACCTTTAAACAGTTTTAATAACTATCTCAAAAATTGTCGCTCTGATGCAAACAACTGATGAGTTATCTACTTAAATTTGATGAACAAAACGACTTACGTATTTTAAACATGCTAACCTTTAGCCCGGTAAGCAAATTTAAAAAAAAACGCAATATGTAGGCTAGACGAGAACGGAGACGTCGAGTAACCAAAACAAATGCGTTAAACAAATTCGTACACGTTATTTATCAATTTAACTCTAGAATTAAAGGATATACAACGAGAAATAACGTTTGACAACCTTTAAACAGTTTTAATAACTATCTCAAAAATTATCGCTCTGATGCAAACAACTGATGAGTTATCTACTTAAATATGATGAACAAAACGACTTACGTATTTTAAACATGCTAAACTTTAGCCCGGTAAGCAAATTAAAAAAAAAACGCAATATGTAGGCTACACGAGAACGGAGACGTCGAGTAACCAAAACAAATGCGTTAAACAAATTCGTACACGTTATTTATCAATTTAACTCTAGAATTAAAGGATATACAACGAGAAACAACGTTTGACAACCTTTAAACAGTTTTAATAACTATCTCAAAAATTGTCGCTCTGATGCAAACAACTGATGAGTTATCTACTTAAATTTGATGAACAAAACGACTTACGTATTTTAAACATGCTAACCTTTAGCCCGGTAAGCAAATTTAAAAAAAAACGCAATATGTAGGCTACACGAGAACGGAGACGTCGAGTAACCAAAACAAATGCGTTAAACAAATTCGTACACGTTATTTATCAATTTAACTCTAGAATTAAAGGATATACAACGAGAAACAACGTTTGACAACCTTTAAACAGTTTTAATAACTATCTCAAAAATTATCGCTCTGATGCAAACAACTGATGAGTTATCTACTTAAATTTGTTGAACAAAACGACTTACGTATTTTAAACATGCTAACCTTTAGCCCGGTAAGCAAATTAAAAAAAAAACGCAATATGTAGGCTACACGAGAACGGAGACGTCGAGTAACCAAAACAAATGCGTTAAACAAATTCGTACACGTTATTTATCAATTTAACTCTAGAATTAAAGGATATACAACGAGAAACAACGTTTGACAACCTTTAAACAGTTTTAATAACTATCTCAAAAATTATCGCTCTGATGCAAACAACTGATGAGTTATCTACTTAAATATGATGAACAAAACGACTTACGTATTTTAAACATGCTAACCTTTAGCCCGGTAAGCAAATTAAAAAAAAAAAACGCAATATGTAGGCTACACGAGAACGGAGACGTCGAGTAACCAAAACAAATGCGTTAAACAAATTCGTACACGTTATTTATCAATTTAACTCTAGAATTAAAGGATATACAACGAGAAACAACGTTTGACAACCTTTAAACAGTTTTAATAACTATCTCAAAAATTGTCGCTCTGATGCAAACAACTGATGAGTTATCTACTTAAATTTGATGAACAAAACGACTTACGTATTTTAAACATGCTAACCTTTAGCCCGGTAAGCAAATTTAAAAAAAAACGCAATATGTAGGCTAGACGAGAACGGAGACGTCGAGTAACCAAAACAAATGCGTTAAACAAATTCGTACACGTTATTTATCAATTTAACTCTAGAATTAAAGGATATACAACGAGAAACAACGTTTGACAACCTTTAAACAGTTTTAATAATTATCTCAAAAATTATCGCTCTGATGCAAACAACTGATGAGTTATCTACTTAAATATGATGAACAAAACGACTTTCGTATTTTAAACATGCTAACCTTTAGCCCGGTAAGCAAATTAAAAAAAAAAACGCAATATGTAGGCTACACGAGAACGGAGACGTCGAGTAACCAAAACAAATGCGTTAAACAAATTCGTACACGTTATTTATCAATTTAACTCTAGAATTAAAGGATATACAACGAGAAACAACGTTTGACAACCTTTAAACAGTTTTAATAACTATCTCAAAAATTATCGCTCTGATGCAAACAACTGATGAGTTATCTACTTAAATATGATGAACAAAACGACTTACGTATTTTAAACATGCTAACCTTTAGCCCGGTAAGCAAATTAAAAAAAAAACGCAATATGTAGGCTACACGAGAACGGAGACGTCGAGTAACCAAAACAAATGCGTTAAACAAATTCGTACACGTTATTTATCAATTTAACTCTAGAATTAAAGGATATACAACGAGAAACAACGTTTGACAACCTTTAAACAGTTTTAATAACTATCTCAAAAATAGTCGCTCTGATGCAAACAACTGATGAGTTATCTACTTAAATTTGATGAACAAAACGACTTACGTATTTTAAACATGCTAACCTTTAGCCCGGTAAGCAAATTTAAAAAAAAACGCAATATGTAGGCTACACGAGAACGGAGACATCGAGTAACCAAAACAAATGCGTTAAACAAATTCGTACACGTTATTTATCAATTTAACTCTAGAATTAAAGGATATACAACGAGAAACAACGTTTGACAACCTTTAAACAGTTTTAATAACTATCTCAAAAATTATCGCTCTGATGCAAACAACTGATGAGTTATCTACTTAAATTTGTTGAACAAAACGACTTACGTATTTTAAGCATGCTAACCTTTAGCCCGGTAAGCAAATTAAAAAAAAAAACGCAATATGTAGGCTACACGAAAACAGAGACGTCGAGTAACCAAAACAAATGCGTTAAACAAATTCGTACACGTTATTTATCAATTTAACTCTAGAATTAAAGGATATACAACGAGAAACAACGTTTGACAACCTTTAAACAGTTTTAATAACTATCTCAAAAATTATCGCTCTGATGCAAACAACTGATGAGTTATCTACTTAAATTTGATGAACAAAACGACTTACAAATTTTAAACATGCTAACCTTTAGCCCGGTAAGCAAATTAAAAAAAAAACGCAATATGTAGGCTACACGAGAACGGAGACGTCGAGTAACCAAAACAAATACGTTAAACAAATTCGTACACGTTATTTATCAATTTAACTCTAGAATTAAAGGATATACAACGAGAAACAACGTTTGACAACCTTTAAACAGTTTTAATAACTATCTCAAAAATTGTCGCTCTGATGCAAACAACTGATGAGTTATCTACTTAAATTTGATGAACAAAACGACTTACGTATTTTAAACATGCTAACCTTTAGCCCGGTAAGCAAATTAAAAAAAAAACGCAATATGTAGGCTACACGAAAACAGAGACGTCGAGTAACCAAAACAAATGCGTTAAACAAATTCGTACACGTTATTTATCAATTTAACTCTAGAATTAAAGGATATACAACGAGAAACAACGTTTGACAACCTTTAAACAGTTTTAATAACTATCTCAAAAATTATCGCTCTGATGCAAACAACTGATGAGTTATCTACTTAAATTTGATGAACAAAACGACTTACGTATTTTAAACATGCTAACCTTTAGCCCGGTAAGCAAATTAAAAAAAAAACGCAATATGTAGGCTACACGAGAACGGAGACGTCGAGTAACCAAAACAAATGCGTTAAACAAATTCGTACACGTTATCAATTTAACTCTAGAATTAAAGGATATACAACGAGAAACAACGTTTGACAACCTTTAAACAGTTTTAATAACTATCTCAAAAATTGTCGCTCTGATGCAAACAACTGATGAGTTATCTACTCAAATTTGTTGAACAAAACGACTTACGTATTTTAAGCATGCTAACCTTTAGCCCGGTAAGCAAATTAAAAAAAAAACGCAATATGTAGGCTACACGAGAACGGAGACGTCGAGTAACCAAAACAAATGCGTTAAACAAATTCGTACACGTTATTTATCAATTTAACTCTAGAATTAAAGGATATACAACGAGAAACAACGTTTGACAACCTTTAAACATTTTTAATAACTATCTCAAAAATTATCGCTCTGATGCAAACAACTGATGAGTTATCTACTTAAATTTGATGAACAAAACGACTTACGTATTTTAAACATGCTAACCTTTAGCCCGGTAAGCAAATTAAAAAAAAAACGCAATATGTAGGCTACACGAGAACGGAGACGTCGAGTAACCAAAACAAATGCGTTAAACAAATTCGTACACGTTATTTATCAATTTAACTCTAGAATTAAAGGATATACAACGAGAAACAACGTTTGACAACCTTTAAACAGTTTTAATAACTATCTCAAAAATTATCGCTCTGATGCAAACAACTGATGAGTTATCTACTTAAATATGATGAACAAAACGACTTACGTATTTTAAACATGCTAACCTTTAGCCCGGTAAGCAAATTAAAAAAAAAAACGCAATATGTAGGCTACACGAGAACGGAGACGTCGAGTAACCAAAACAAATGCGTTAAACAAATTCGTACACGTTATTTATCAATTTAACTCTAGAATTAAAGGATATACAACGAGAAACAACGTTTGACAACCTTTAAACAGTTTTAATAACTATCTCAAAAATTGTCGCTCTGATGCAAACAACTGATGAGTTATCTACTTAAATATGATGAACAAAACGACTTACGTATTTTAAACATGCTAACCTTTAGCCCGGTAAGCAAATTAAAAAAAAAACGCAATATGTAGGCTACACGAGAACGGAGACGTCGAGTAACCAAAACAAATGCGTTAAACAAATTTGTACACGTTATTTATCAATTTAACTCTAGAATTAAAGGATATACAACGAGAAACAACGTTTGACAACCTTTAAACAGTTTTAATAATTATCTCAAAAATTGTCGCTCTGATGCAAACAACTGATGAGTTATCTACTTAAATTTGATGAACAAAACGACTTACGTATTTTAAACATGCTAACCTTTAGCCCGGTAAGCAAATTAAAAAAAAAACGCAATATGTAGGCTACACGAGAACGGAGACGTCGAGTAACCAAAACAAATGCGTTAAACAAATTCGTACACGTTATTTATCAATTTAACTCTAGAATTAAAGGATATACAACGAGAAACAACGTTTGACAACCTTTAAACAGTTTTAATAACTATCTCAAAAATTGGCGCTCTGATGCAAACAACTGATGAGTTATCTACTTAAATTTGTTGAACAAAACGACTTACGTATTTTAAACATGCTAACCTTTAGCCCGGTAAGCAAATTAAACAAAAAAGCAATATGTAGGCTACACGAGAACGGAGACGTCGAGTAACCAAAACAAATGCGTTAAACAAATTCGTACACGTTATTTATCAATTTAACTCTAGAATTAAAGGATATACAACGAGAAACAACGTTTGACAACCTTTAAACAGTTTTAATAACTATCTCAAAAATTGTCGCTCTGATGCAAACAACTGATGAGTTATCTTCTTAAATTTGATGAACAAAACGACTTACGTATTTTAAACATGCTAACCTTTAGCCCGGTAAGCAAATTTAAAAAAAAAACGCAAAATGTAGGCTACACGAGAACGGAGACGTCGAGTAACCAAAACAAATGCGTTAAACAACTTCGTACACGTTATTTATCAATTTAACTCTAGAATTAAAGGATATACAACGAGAAACAACGTTTGACAACCTTTAAACAGTTTTAATAACTATCTCAAAAATTGTCGCTCTGATGCAAACAACTGATGAGTTATCTACTTAAATTTTATGAACAAAACGACTTACGTATTTTAAACATGCTAACCTTTAGCCCGGTAAGCAAATTAAAAAAAAACGCAATATGTAGGCTACACGAGAACGGAGACGTCGAGTAACCAAAACAAATGCGTTAAACAAATTCGTACACGTTATTTATCAATTTAACTCTAGAATTAAAGGATATAAAACGAGAAACAACGTTTGACAACCTTTAAACAGTTTTAATAACTATCTCAAAAATTGTCGCTCTGATGCAAACAACTGATGAGTTATCTACTTAAATTTGATGAACAAACCGACTTACGTATTTTAAACATGCTAACCTTTAGCCCGGTAAGCAAATTAAAAAAAAAACGCAATATGTAGGCTACACTAGAACGGAGACGTCGAGTAACCAAAACAAATGCGTTAAACAAATTCGTACACGTTATTTATCAATTTAACTCTAGAATTAAAGGATATACAACGAGAAACAACGTTTGACAACCTTTAAACAGTTTTAATAACTATCTCAAAAATTGTCGCTCTGATGCAAACAACTGATGAGTTATCTACTTAAATTTGATGAACAAAACGACTTACGTATTTTAAACATGCTAACCTTTAGCCCGGTAAGCAAATTAAAAAAAAAACGCAATATGTAGGCTACACGAGAACGGAGACGTCGAGTAACCAAAACAAATGCGTTAAACAAATTCGTACACGTTATTTATCAATTTAACTCTAGAATTAAAGGATATACAACGAGAAACAACGTTTGACAACCTTTAAACAGTTTTAATAACTATCTCAAAAATTATCGCTCTGATGCAAACAACTGATGAGTTATCTACTTAAATTTGTTGAACAAAACGACTTACGTATTTTAAGCATGCTAACCTTTAGCCCGGTAAGCAAATTAAAAAAAAAAACGCAATATGTAGGCTACACGAGAACGGAGACGTCGAGTAACCAAAACAAATGCGTTAAACAAATTCGTACACGTTATTTATCAATTTAAATCTAGAATTAAAGGATATACAACGAGAAACAACGTTTGACAACCTTTAAACAGTTTTAATAACTATCTCAAAAATTATCGCTCTGATGCAAACAACTGATGAGTTATCTACTTAAATATGATGAACAAAACGACTTACGTATTTTAAACATGCTAACCTTTAGCCCGGTAAGCAAATTAAAAAAAAAAAACGCAATATGTAGGCTACACGAGAACGGAGACGTCGAGTAACCAAAACAAATGCGTTAAACAAATTCGTACACGTTATTTATCAATTTAACTCTAGAATTAAAGGATATACAACGAGAAACAACGTTTGACAACCTTTAAACAGTTTTAATAACTATCTCAAAAATTATCGCTCTGATGCAAACAACTGATGAGTTATCTACTTAAATATGATGAACAAAACGACTTACGTATTTTAAACATGCTAACCTTTAGCCCGGTAAGCAAATTAAAAAAAAAACGCAATATGTAGGCTACACGAGAACGGAGACGTCGAGTAACCAAAACAAATGCGTTAAACAAATTCGTACACGTTATTTATCAATTTAACTCTAGAATTAAAGGATATACAACGAGAAACAACGTTTGACAACCTTTAAACAGTTTTAATAACTATCTCAAAAATTATCGCTCTGATGCAAACAACTGATGAGTTATCTACTTAAATTTGATGAACAAAACGACTTACGTATTTTAAACATGCTAACCTTTAGCCCGGTAAGCAAATTAAAAAAAAAACGCAATATGTAGGCTACACGAGAACGGAGACGTCGAGTAACCAAACCAAATGCGTTAAACAAATTCGTACACGTTATTTATCAATTTAACTCTAGAATTAAAGGATATGCAACGAGAAACAACGTTTGACAACCTTTAAACAGTTTTAATAACTATCTCAAAAATTATCGCTCTGATGCAAACAACTGATGAGTTATCTACTTAAATATGATGAACAAAACGACTTACGTATTTTAAACATGCTAACCTTTAGCCCGGTAAGCAAATTAAAAAAAAAACGCAATATGTAGGCTACACGAGAACGGAGACGTCGAGTAACCAAAACAAATGCGTTAAACAAATTCGTACACGTTATTTATCAATTTAACTCTAGAATTAAAGGATATACAACGAGAAACAACGTTTGACAACCTTTAAACAGTTTTAATAACTATCTCAAAAATTGTCGCTCTGATGCAAACAACTGATGAGTTATCTACTTAAATTTGTTGAACAAAACGACTTACGTATTTTAAGCATGCTAACCTTTAGCACGGTAAGCAAATTAAAAAAAAACGCAATATGTAGGCTACACGAGAACGGAGACGTCGAGTACCCAAAACAAATGCGTTAAACAAATTCGTACATGTTATTTATCAATTTAACTCTAGAATTAAAGGATATACAACGAGAAACAACGTTTGACAACCTTTAAACAGTTTTAATAACTATCTCAAAAATTATCGCTCTGATGCAAACAACTGATGAGTTATCTACTTAAATTTGATGAACAAAACGACTTACGCATTTTAAACATGCTAACCTTTAGCCCGGTAAGCAAATTAAAAAAAAAAACGCAATATGTAGGCTACACGAGAACGGAGACGTCGAGTAACCAAAACAAATGCGTTAAACAAATTCGTACACGTTATTTATCAATTTAACACTAGAATTAAAGGATATACAACGAGAAACAACGTTTGACAACCTTTAAACAGTTTTAATAACTATCTCAAAAATTATCGCTCTGATGCAAACAACTGATGAGTTATCTACTTAAATTTGATGAACAAAACGACCTACGTATTTTAAACATGCTAACCTTTAGCCCGGTAAGCAAATTAAAAAAAAAAACGCAATATGTAGGCTACACGAGAACGGAGACGTCGAGTAACCAAAACAAATGCGTTAAACAAATTCGTACACGTTATTTATCAATTTAACTCTAGAATTAAAGGATATACAACGAGAAACAACGTTTGACAACCTTTAAACAGTTTTAATAACTATCTCAAAAATTATCGCTCTGATGCAAACAACTGATGAGTTATCTACTTAAATATGATGAACAAAACGACTTACGTATTTTAAACATGCTAACCTTTAGCCCGGTAAGCAAATTAAAAAAAAAACGCAATATGTAGGCTACACGAGAACGGAGACGTCGAGTAACCAAAACAAATGCGTTAAACAAATTCGTACACGTTATTTATCAATTTAACTCTAGAATTAAAGGATATACAACGATAAACAACGTTTGACAACCTTTAAACAGTTTTAATAACTATCTCAAAAATTATCGCTCTGATGCAAACAACTGATGAGTTATCTACTTAAATATGATGAACAAAACGACTTACGTATTTTAAACATGCTAACCTTTAGCCCGGTAAGCAAATTTAAAAAAAACGCAATATGTAGGCTACACGAGAACGGAGACGTCGAGTAACCAAAACAAATGCGTTAAACAAATTCGTACACGTTATTTATCAATTTAACTCTAGAATTAAAGGATATACAACGAGAAACAACATTTGACAACCTTTAAACAGTTTTAATAACTATCTCAAAAATTATCGCTCTGATGCAAACAACTGATGAGTTATCTACTTAAATATAATGAACAAAACGACTTACGTATTTTAAACATGCTAACCTTTAGCCCGGTAAGCAAATTAAAAAAAAAACCCAATATGTAGGCTACACGAGAACGGAGACGTCGAGTAACCAAAACAAATGCGTTAAACAAATTCGTACACGTTATTTAACAATTTAACTCTAGAATTAAAGGATATACAACGAGAAACAACGTTTGACAACCTTTAAACAGTTTTAATAACTATCTCAAAAATTGTCGCTCAGATGCAAACAACTGATGAGTTATCTACTTAAATTTGTTGAACAAAACGACTTACGTATTTTAAGCATGCTAACCTTTAGCCCGGTAAGAAAATTAAAAAAAAAACGCAATATGTAGGCTACACGAGAACGGAGACGTCGAGTAACCAAAACAAATGCGTTAAACAAATTCGTACACGTTATTTATCAATTTAACTCTAGAATTAAAGGATATACAACGAGAAACAACGTTTGACAACCTTTAAACAGTTTTAATAACTATCTCAAAAATTGTCGCTCTGATGCAAACAACTGATGAGTTATCTACTTAAATTTGATGAACAAAACGACTTACGTATTTTAAACATGCTAACCTTTAGCCCGGTAAGCAAATTAAAAAAAAAACGCAATATGTAGGCTACACGAGAACGGAGACGTCGAGTAACCAAAACAAATGCGTTAAACAAATTCGTACACGTTATTTATCAATTTAACTCTAGAATTAAAGGATATACAACGATAAACAACGTTTGACAACCTTTAAACAGTTTTAATAACTATCTCAAAAATTATCGCTCTGATGCAAACAACTGATGAGTTATCTACTTAAATATGATGAACAAAACGACTTACGTATTTTAAACATGCTAACCTTTAGCCCGGTAAGCAAATTTAAAAAAAACGCAATATGTAGGCTACACGAGAACGGAGACGTCGAGTAACCAAAACAAATGCGTTAAACAAATTCGTACACGTTATTTATCAATTTAACTCTAGAATTAAAGGATATACAACGAGAAACAACGTTTGACAACCTTTAAACAGTTTTAATAACTATCTCAAAAATTATCGCTCTGATGCAAACAACTGATGAGTTATCTACTTAAATTTGATGAACAAAACGACTTACGTATTTTAAACATGCTAACCTTTAGCCCGGTAAGCAAATTAAAAAAAAAAACGCAATATGTAGGCTACACGAGAACGGAGACGTCGAGTAACCAAAACAAATGCGTTAAACAAATTCGTACACGTTATTTATCAATTTAACTCTAGAATTAAAGGATATACAACGAGAAACAACGTTTGACAACCTTTAAACAGTTTTAATAACTATCTCAAAAATTGTCGCTCTGATGCAAACAACTGATGAGTTATCTACTTAAATTTGTTGAACAAAACGACTTACGTATTTTAAACATGCTAACCTTTAGCCCGGTAAGCAAATTAAAAAAAACGCAATATGTAGGCTACACGAGAACGGAGACGTCGAGTAACCAAAACAAATGCGTTAAACAAATTCGTACACGTTATTTATCAATTTAACTCTAGAATTAAAGGATATACAACGAGAAACAACGTTTGACAACCTTTAAACAGTTTTAATAACTATCTCAAAAATTATCGCTCTGATGCAAACAACTGATGAGTTATCTACTTAAATTTGATGAAAAAAACGACTTACGTATTTTAAACATGCTAACCTTTAGCCCGGTAAGCAAATTAAAAAAAAAACGCAATATGTAGGCTACACGAGAACGGAGACGTCGAGTAACCAAAACAAATGCGTTAAACAAATTCGTACACGTTATTTATCAATTTAACTCTAGAATTAAAGGATATACAACGAGAAACAACGTTTGACAACCTTTAAACAGTTTTAATAACTATCTCAAAAATTGTCGCTCTGATGCAAACAACTGATGAGTTATCTACTTAAATTTGTTGAACAAAACGACTTACGTATTTTAAACATGCTAACCTTTAGCCCGGTAAGCAAATTAAAAAAAAAACGCAATATGTAGGCTACACGAGAACGGAGACGTCGAGTAACCAAAACAAATGCGTTAAACAAATTCGTACACGTTATTTATCAATTTAACTCTAGAATTAAAGGATATACAACGAGAAACAACGTTTGACAACCTTTAAACAGTTTTAATAACTATCTCAAAAAATATCGCTCTGATGCAAACAACTGATAAGTTATCTACTTAAATTTGATGAACAAAACGACTTACGTATTTTAAACATGCTAACCTTTAGCCCGGTAAGCAAATTAAAAAAAAACGCAATATGTAGGCTACACGAGAACGGAGACGTCGAGTAACCAAAACAAATGCGTTAAACGAATTCGTACACGTTATTTATCAATTTAACTCTAGAATTAAAGGATATACAACGAGAAACAACGTTTGACAACCTTTAAACAGTTTTAATAACTATCTCAAAAATTGTCGCTCAGATGCAAACAACTGATGAGTTATCTACTTAAATTTGTTGAACAAAACGACTTACGTATTTTAAGCATGCTAACCTTTAGCCCGGTAAGAAAATTAAAAAAAAAACGCAATATGTAGGCTACACGAGAACGGAGACGTCGAGTAACCAAAACAAATGCGTTAAACAAATTCGTACACGTTATTTATCAATTTAACTCTAGAATTAAAGGATATACAACGAGAAACAACGTTTGACAACCTTTAAACAGTTTTAATAACTATCTCAAAAATTGTCGCTCTGATGCAAACAACTGATGAGTTATCTACTTAAATTTGATGAACAAAACGACTTACGTATTTTAAACATGCTAACCTTTAGCCCGGTAAGCAAATTAAAAAAAAAACGCAATATGTAGGCTACACGAGAACGGAGACGTCGAGTAACCAAAACAAATGCGTTAAACAAATTCGTACACGTTATTTATCAATTTAACTCTAGAATTAAAGGATATACAACGAGAAACAACGTTTGACAACCTTTAAACAGTTTTAATAACTATCTCAAAAATTATCGCTCTGATGCAAACAACTGATGAGTTATCTACTTAAATATGATGAATAAAACGACTTACGTATTTTAAACATGCTAACCTTTAGCCCGGTAAGCAAATTTAAAAAAAACGCAATATGTAGGCTACACGAGAACGGAGACGTCGAGTAACCAAAACAAATGCGTTAAACAAATTCGTACACGTTATTTATCAATTTAACTCTAGAATTAAAGGATATACAACGAGAAACAACGTTTGACAACCTTTAAACAGTTTTAATAACTATCTCAAAAATTGTCGCTCTGATGCAAACAACTGACGAGTTATCTACTTAAATTTGTTGAGCAAAACGACTTACGTATTTTAAACATGCTAACCTTTAGCCCGGTAAGCAAATTAAAAAAAAAACGCAATATGTAGGCTACACGAGAACGGAGACGTCGAGTAACCAAAACAAATGCGTTAAACAAATTCGTACACGTTATTTATCAATTTAACTTTAGAATTAAAGGATATACAACGAGAAACAACGTTTGACAACCTTTAAACAGTTTTAATAACTATCTCAAAAATTATCGCTCTGATGCAAACAACTGATAAGTTATCTACTTAAATTTGATGAACAAAACGACTTACGTATTTTAAACATGCTAATCTTTAGCCCGGTAAGCAAATTAAAAAAAAACGCAATATGTAGGCTACACGAGAACGGAGACGTCGAGTAACCAAAACAAATGCGTTAAACGAATTCGTACACGTTATTTATCAATTTAACTCTAGAATTAAAGGATATACAACGAGAAACAACGTTTGACAACCTTTAAACAGTTTTAATAACTATCTCAAAAATTGTCGCTCAGATGCAAACAACTGATGAGTTATCTACTTAAATTTGTTGAACAAAACGACTTACGTATTTTAAGCATGCTAACCTTTAGCCCGGTAAGAAAATTAAAAAAAAAAGGCAATATGTAGGCTACACGAGAACGGAGACGTCGAGTAACCAAAACAAATGCGTTAAACAAATTCGTACAGGTTATTTATCAATTTAACTCTAGAATTAAAGGATATACAACGAGAAACAACGTTTGACAACCTTTAAACAGTTTTAATAACTATCTCAAAAATTATCGCTCTGATGCAAACAACTGATGAGTTATCTACTTAAATATGATGAACAAAACGACTTACGTATTTTAAACATGCTAACCTTTAGCCCGGTAAGCAAATTTAAAAAAAACGCAATATGTAGGCTACACGAGAACGGAGACGTCGAGTAACCAAAACAAATGCGTTAAACAAATTCGTACACGTTATTTATCAATTTAACTCTAGAATTAAAGGATATACAACGAGAAACAACGTTTGACAACCTTTAAACAGTTTTAATAACTATCTCAAAAATTATCGCTCTGATGCAAACAACTGATGAGTTATCTACTTAAATTTGATGAACAAAACGACTTACGTATTTTAAACATGCTAACCTTTAGCCCGGTAAGCAAATTAAAAAAAAAAACGCAATATGTAGGCTACACGAGAACGGAGACGTCGAGTAACCAAAACAAATGCGTTAAACAAATTCGTACACGTTATTTATCAATTTAACTCTAGAATTAAAGGATATACAACGAGAAACAACGTTTGACAACCTTTAAATAGTTTTAATAACTATCTCAAAAATTGTCGCTCTGATGCAAACAACTGATGAGTTATCTACTTAAATTTGTTGAACAAAACGACTTACGTATTTTAAACATGCTAACCTTTAGCCCGGTAAGCAAATTAAAAAAAAAACGCAATATGTAGGCTACACGAGAACGGAGACGTCGAGTAACCAAAACAAATGCGTTAAACAAATTCGTACACGTTATTTATCAATTTAACTCTAGAATTAAAGGATATACAACGAGAAACAACGTTTGACAACCTTTAAACAGTTTTAATAACTATCTCAAAAATTATCGCTCTGATGCAAACAACTGATAAGTTATCTACTTAAATTTGATGAACAAAACGACTTACGTATTTTAAACATGCTAACCTTTAGCCCGGTAAGCAAATTAAAAAAAAAACGCAATATGTAGGCTACACGAGAACGGAGACGTCGAGTAACCAAAACAAATGCGTTAAAGGAATTCGTACACGTTATTTATCAATTTAACTCTAGAATTAAAGGATATACAACGAGAAACAACGTTTGACAACCTTTAAACAGTTTTAATAACTATCTCAAAAATTGTCGCTCAGATGCAAACAACTGATGAGTTATCTACTTAAATTTGTTGAACAAAACGACTTACGTATTTTAAGCATGCTAACCTTTAGCCCGGTAAGAAAATTAAAAAAAAAACGCAATATGTAGGCTACACGAGAACGGAGACGTCGAGTAACCAAAACAAATGCGTTAAACAAATTCGTACACGTTATTTATCAATTTAACTCTAGAATTAAAGGATATACAACGAGAAACAACGTTTGACAACCTTTAAACAGTTTTAATTACTATCTCAAAAATTATCGCTCTGATGCAAATAACTGATGAGTTATCTACTTAAATATGATGAACAAAACGACTTACGTATTTTAAACATGCTAACCTTTAGCCCGGTAAGCAAATTAAAAAAAAACGCAATATGTAGGCTACACGAGAACGGAGACGTCGAGTAACCAAAACAAATGCGTTAAACGAATTCGTACACGTTATTTATCAATTTAACTCTAGAATTAAAGGATATACAACGAGAAACAACGTTTGACAACCTTTAAACAGTTTTAATAACTATCTCAAAAATTATCGCTCTGATGCAAACAACTGATAAGTTATCTACTTAAGTTTGATGAACAAAACGACTTACGTATTTTAAACATGCTAACCTTTAGCCCGGTAAGCAAATTAAAAAAAAACGCAATATGTAGGCTACACGAGAACGGAGACGTCGAGTAACCAAAACAAATGGGTTAAACGAATTCGTACACGTTATTTATCAATTTAACTCTAGAATTAAAGGATATACAACGAGAAACAACGTTTGACAACCTTTAAACAGTTTTAATAACTATCTCAAAAATTATCGCTCTGATGCAAACAACTGATGAGTTATCTACTTAAATATGATGAACAAAACGACTTACGTATTTTAAACATGCTAACCTTTAGCCCGGTAAGCAAATTAAAAAAAAAACGCAATATGTAGGCTACACGAGAACGGAGACGTCGAGTAACCAAAACAAATGCGTTAAACAAATTCGTACACGTTATTTATCAATTTAACTCTAGAATTAAAGGATATACAACGACAAACAACGTTTGACAACCTTTAAACAGTTTTAATAACTATCTCAAAAATTATCGCTCTGATGCAAACAACTGATGAGTTATCTACTTAAATATGATGAACAAAACGACTTACGTATTTTAAACATGCTAACCTTTAGCCCGGTAAGCAAATTAAAAAAAAACGCAATATGTAGGCTACACGAGAACGGAGACGTCGAGTAACCAAAACAAATTTGTTAAACAAATTCGTACACGTTATTTATCAATTTAACTCTAGAATTAAAGGATATACAACGAGAAACAACGTTTGACAACCTTTAAACAGTTTTAATAACTATCTCAAAAATTGTCGCTCTGATGCAAACAACTGATGAGTTATCTACTTAAATTTGATGAACAAAACGACTTACGTATTTTAAACATGCTAACCTTTAGCCCGGTAAGCAAATTAAAAAAAAAAACGCAATATGTAGGCTACACGAGAACGGAGACGTCGAGTAACCAAAACAAATGCGTTAAACAAACTCGTACACGTTATTTATCAATTTAACTCTAGAATTAAAGGATATACAACGAGAAACAACGTTTGACAACCTTTAAACAGTTTTAATAACTATCTCAAAAATTATCGCTCTGATGCAAACAACTGATGAGTTATCTACTTAAATATGATGAACAAAACGACTTACGTATTTTAAACATGCTAACCTTTAGCCCGGTAAGCAAATTAAAAAAAAACGCAATATGTAGGCTACACGAGAACGGAGACGTCGAGTAACCAAAACAAATGCGTTAAACAAATTCGTACACGTTATTTATCAATTTAACTCTAGAATTAAAGGATATACAACGAGAAACAACGTTTGACAACCTTTAAACAGTTTTAATAACTATCTCAAAAATTATCACTCTGATGCAAACAACTGATAAGTTATCTACTTAAATATGATGAACAAAACGACTTACGTATTTTAAACATGCTAACCTTTAGCCCGGTAAGCAAATTAAAAAAAACGCAATATGTAGGCTATACGAGAACGGAGACGTCGAGTAACCAAAACAAATGCGTTAAACAAATTCGTACACGTTATTTATCAATTTAACTCTAGAATTAAAGGATATACAACGAGAAACAACGTTTGACAACCTTTAAACAGTTTTAATAACTATCTCAAAAATTATCGCTCTGATGCAAACAACTGATGAGTTATCTACTTAGATTTGATGAACAAAACGACTTACGTATTTTAAACATGCTAACCTTTAGCCCGGTAAGCAAATTAAAAAAAAAAACGCAATATGTAGGCTACACGAGAACGGAGACGTCGAGTAACCAAAACAAATGCGTTAAACAAATTCGTACACGTTATTTATCAATTTAACTCTAGAATTAAAGGATATACAACGAGAAACAACGTTTGACAACCTTTAAACAGTTTTAATAACTATCTCAAAAATTATCGCTCTGATGCAAACAACTGATGAGTTAAACAAATTCGTACACGTTATTTATTAATTTAACTCTAGAATTAAAGGATATACAACGAGAAACAACGTTTGACAACCTTTAAACAGTTTTAATAACTATCTCAAAAATTATCGCTCTGATGCAAACAACTGATGAGTTATCTACTTAAATTTGATGAACAAAACGACTTACGTATTTTAAACATGCTAACCTTTAGCCCGGTAAGCAAATTAAAAAAAAAACGCAATATGTAGGCTACACGAAAACGGAGACGTCGAGTAACCAAAACAAATGCGTTAAACAAATTCGTACACGTTATTTATCAATTTAACTCTAGAATTAAAGGATATACAACGAGAAACAACGTTTGACAACCTTTAAACAGTTTTAATAACTATCTCAAAAATTATCGCTCTGATGCAAACAACTGATGAGTTATCTACTTAAATTTGATGAACAAAACGACTTACGTATTTTAAACATGCTAACCTTTAGCCCGGTAAGCAAATTAAAAAAAAAACGCAATATGTAGGCTACACGAGAACGGAGACGTCGAGTAACCAAAACAAATGCGTTAAACAAATTCGTACACGTTATTTATCAATTTAACTCTAGAATTAAAGGATATACAACGAGAAACAACGTTTGACAACCTTTAAACAGTTTTAATAACTATCTCAAAAATTATCGCTCTGATGCAAACAACTGATGAGTTATCTACTTAAATATGATGAACAAAACGACTTACGTATTTTAAACATGCTAACCTTTAGCCCGGTAAGCAAATTAAAAAAAAAAACGCAATATGTAGGCTACACGAGAACGGAGACGTCGAGTAACCAAAACAAATGCGTTAAACAAATTCGTACACGTTATTTATCAATTTAACTCTAGAATTAAAGGTTATACAACGAGAAACAACGTTTGACAACCTTTAAACAGTTTTAATAACTATCTCAAAAATTATCGCTCTGATGCAAACAACTGATGAGTTATCTACTTAAATTTGATGAACAAAACGACTTACGTATTTTAAACATGCTAACCTTTAGCCCGGTAAGCAAATTAAAAAAAAAACGCAATATGTAGGCTACACGAGAACGGAGACGTCGAGTAACCAAAACAAATGCGTTAAACAAATTCGTACACGTTATTTATCAATTTAACTCTAGAATTAAAGGATATACAACGAGAAACAACCTTTGACAACCTTTAAACAGTTTTAATAACTATCTCAAAAATTATCGCTCTGATGCAAACAACTGATGAGTTATCTACTTAAATATGATGAACAAAACGACTTACGTATTTTAAACATGCTAACCTTTAGCCCGGTAAGCAAATTAAAAAAAAAACGCAATATGTAGGCTACACGAGAACGTAGACGTCGAGTAACCAAAACAAATGCGTCAAACAAATTCGTACACGTTATTTATCAATTTAACTCTAGAATTAAAGGATATACAACGAGAAACAACGTTTGACAACCTTTAAACAGTTTTAATAACTATGTCAAAAATTGTCGCTCTGATGCAAACAACTGATGAGTTATCTACTCAAATTTGTTGAACAAAACGACTTACGTATTTTAAGCATGCTAACCTTTAGCCCGGTAAGCAAATTAAAAAAAAAACGCAATATGTAGGCTACACGAGAACGGAGACGTCGAGTAACCAAAACAAATGCGTTAAACAAATTCGTACACGTTATTTATCAATTTAACTCTAGAATTAAAGGATATACAACGAGAAACAACGTTTGACAACCTTTAAACAGTTTTAATAACTATCTCAAAAATTATCGCTCTGATGCAAACAACTGATGAGTTATCTACTTAAATTTGATGAACAAAACGACTTACGTATTTTAAACATGCTAACCTTTAGCCCGGTAAGCAAATTAAAAAAAAAAACGCAATATGTAGGCTACACGAGAACGGAGACGTCGAGTAACCAAAACAAATGCGTTAAACAAATTCGTACACGTTAGTTATCAATTTAACTCTAGAATTAAAGGATATACAACGAGAAACAACGTTTGACAACCTTTAAACAGTTTTAATAACTATCTCAAAAATTATCGCTCTGATGCAAACAACTGATGAGTTATCTACTTAAATTTGTTGAACAAAACGACTTACGTATTTTAAGCATGCTAACCATTAGCCCGGTAAGCAAATTAAAAAAAAAACGCAATATGTAGGCTACACGAGAACGGAGACGTCGAGTAACCAAAACAAATGCGTTAAACAAATTCGTACACGTTATTTATCAATTTAACTCTAGAATTAAAGGATATACAACGGGAAACAACGTTTGACAACCTTTAAACAGTTTTAATAACTATCTCAAAAATTATCGCTCTGATGCAAACAACTGACGAGTTATCTACTTAAATTTGTTGAACAAAACGACTTACGTATTTTAAGCATGCTAACCTTTAGCCCGGTAAGCAAATTTAAAAAAAACGCAATATGTAGGCTACACGAGAACGGAGACGTCGAGTAACCAAAACAAATGCGTTAAACAAATTCGTACACGTTATTTATCAATTTAACTCTAGAATTAAAGGATATACAACGAGAAACAACGTTTGACAACCTTTAAACAGTTTTAATAACTATCTCAAAAATTATCGCTCTGATGCAAACAACTGATGAGTTATCTACTTAAATATGATGAACAAAACGACTTACGTATTTTAAACATGCTAACCTTTAGCCCGGTAAGCAAATTTAAAAAAAAAACGCAATATGTAGGCTACACGAGAACGGAGACGTCGAGTAACCAAAACAAATGCGTTAAACAAATTCGTACACGTTATTTATCAATTTAACTCTAGAATTAAAGGATATACAACGAGAAACAACGTTTGACAACCTTTAAACAGTTTTAATAACTATCTCAAAAATTATCGCTCTGATGCAAACAACTGATGAGTTATCTACTTAAATATGATGAACAAAACGACTTACGTATTTTAAACATGCTAACCTTTAGCCCGGTAAGCAAATAAAAAAAAAAACGCAATATGTAGGCTACACGAGAACGGAGACGTCGAGTAACCAAAACAAATGCGTTAAACAAATTCGTACACGTTATTTATCAATTTAACTCTAGAATTAAAGGATATACAACGAGAAACAACGTTTGACAACCTTTAAACAGTTTTAATAACTATCTCAAAAATTATCGCTCTGATGCAAACAACTGATGAGTTATCTACTTAAATATGATGAACAAAACGACTTACGTATTTTAAACATGCTAACCTTTAGCCCGGTAAGCAAATTAAAAAAAAAACTCAATATGTAGGCTACACGAGAACGGAGACGTCGAGTAACCAAAACAAATGCGTTAAACAAATTCGTACACGTTATTTATCAATTTAACTCTAGAATTAAAGGATATACAACGAGAAACAACGTTTGACAACCTTTAAAGAGTTTTAATAACTATCTCAAAAATTATCGCTCTGATGCAAACAACTGATGAGTTATCTACTTAAATATGATGAACAAAACGACTTACGTATTTTAAACATGCTAACCTTTAGCCCGGTAAGCAAATTAAAAAAAAACGCAATATGTAGGCTACACGAGAAGGGAGACGTCGAGTAACCAAAACAAATGCGTTAAACAAATTCGTACACGTTATTTATCAATTTAACTCTAGAATTAAAGGATATACTACGAGAAACAACGTTTGACAACCTTTAAACAGTTTTAATAACTATCTCAAAAATTATCGCTCTGATGCAAACAACTGATGAGTTATCTACTTAAATATGATGAACAAAACGACTTACGTATTTTAAACATGCTAACCTTTAGCCCGGTAAGCAAATTAAAAAAAAAACGCAATATGTAGGCTACACGAGAACGGAGACGTCGAGTAACCAAAACAAATGCGTTAAACAAATTCGTACCCGTTATTTATCAATTTAACTCTAGAATTAAAGGATATACAACGAGAAACAACGTTTGACAACCTTCAAACAGTTTTAATAACTATCTCAAAAATTGTCGCTCTGATGCAAACAACTGATGAGTTATCTACTTAATTTGATGAACAAAACGACTTACGTATTTTAAACATGCTAACCTTTAGCCCGGTAAGCAAATTAAAAAAAAAAAACGCAATATGTAGGCTACACGAGAACGGAGACGTCGAGTAACCAAAACAAATGCGTTAAACAAATTCGTACACATTATTTATCAATTTAACTCTAGAATTAAAGGATATACAACGAGAAACAACGTTTGACAACCTTTAAACAGTTTTAATAACTATCTCAAAAATTGTCGCTCTGATGCAAACAACTGATGATTTATCTACTTAAATTTGTTGAAGAAAACGACTTACGTATTTTAAACATGCTAACCTTTAGCCCGGTAAGCAAATTAAAAAAAAAAACGCAATATGTAGGCTACACGAGAACGGAGACGTCGAGTAACCAAAACAAATGCGTTAAACAAATTCGTACACGTTATTTATCAATTTAACTCTAGAATTAAAGGATATACAACGAGAAACAACGTTTGACAAACTTTAAACAGTTTTAATAACTATCTCAAAAATTGTCGCTCTGATGCAAACAACTGATGAGTTATCTACTTAAATTTGATGAACAAAACGACTTACGTATTTTAAACATGCTAACCTTTAGCCCGGTAAGCAAATTAAAAAAAAAACGCAATATGTAGGCTACACAAGAACCGAGACGTCGAGTAACCAAAACAAATGCGTTAAACAAATTCGTACACGTTATTTATCAATTTAACTCTAGAATTAAAGGATATACAACGAGAAACAACGTTTGACAACCTTTAAACAGTTTTAATAACTATCTCAAAAATTATCGCTCTGATGCAAACAACTGATGAGTTATCTACTTAAATATGATGAACAAAACGACTTACGTATTGTAAACATGCTAACCTTTAGCCCGGTAAGCAAATTAAAAAAAAAACGCAATATGTAGGCTACACGAGAACGGAGACGTCGAGTAACCAAAACAAATGCGCTAAACAAATTCGTACACGTTATTTATCAATTTAACTCTAGAATTAAAGGATATACAACGAGAAACAACGTTTGACAACCTTTAAACAGTTTTAATAACTATCTCAAAAATTATCGCTCTGATGCAAACAACTGATAGTTATCTACTTAAATTTGATGAACAAAACGACTTACGTATTTTAAACATGCTAACCTTTAGCCCGGTAAGCAAATTTAAAAAAAAACGCAATATGTAGGCTACACGAGAACGGAGACGTCGAGTAACCAAAACAAATGCGTTAAACAAATTCGTACACGTTATTTATCAATTTAACTCTAGAATTAAAGGATATACAACGAGAAACAACGTTTGACAACCTTTAAACAGTTTTAATAACTATCTCAAAAATTATCGCTCTGATGCAAACAACTGATGAGTTATCTACTTAAATATGATGAACAAAACGACTTACGTATTTTAAACATGCTAACCTTTAGCCCGGTAAGCAAATTAAAAAAAAAACGCAATATGTAGGCTACACGAGAACGGAGACGTCGAGTAACCAAAAAAAATGCGTTAAACAAATTCGTACACGTTATTTATCAATTTAACTCTAGAATTAAAGGATATACAACGAGAAACAACGTTTGACAACCTTTAAACAGTTTTAATAACTATCTCAAAAATTATCGCTCTGATGCAAACAACTGATAAGTTATCTACTTAAATTTGATGAACAAAACGACTTACGTATTTTAAACATGCTAACCTTTAGCCCGGTAAGCAAATTAAAAAAAAAAACGCAATATGTAGGCTACACGAGAACGGAGACGTCGAGTAACCAAAACAAATGCGTTAAACAAATTCGTACACGTTATTTATCAATTTAACTCTAGAATTAAAGGATATGCAACGAGAAACAACGTTTGACAACCTTTAAACAGTTTTAATAACTATCTCAAAAATTATCGCTCTGATGCAAACAACTGATGAGTTATCTACTTAAATATGATAAACAAAACGACTTACGTATTTTAAACATGCTAACCTTTAGCCCGGTAAGCAAATTAAAAAAAAAACGCAATATGTAGGCTACACGAGAACGGAGACGTCGAGTACCCAAAACAAATGCGTTAAACAAATTCGTACACGTTATTTATCAATTTAACTCTAGAATTAAAGGATATACAACGAGAAACAACGTTTGACAACCTTTAAACAGTTTTAATAACTATCTCAAAAATTATCGCTCTGATGCAAACAACTGATGAGTTATCTACTTAAATTTGATGAACAAAACGACTTACGTATTTTAAACATGCTAACCTTTAGCCCGGTAAGCAAATTAAAAAAAAAACGCAATATGTAGGCTACACGAGAACGGAGACGTCGAGTAACCAAAACAAATGCGTTAAACAAATTCGTACACGTTATTTATCAATTTAACTCTAGAATTAAAGGATATACAACGAGAAACAACGTTTGACAACCTTTAAACAGTTTTAATAACTATCTCAAAAATTATCGCTCTCATGCAAACAACTGATGAGTTATCTACTTAAATATGATGAACAAAAC
Organism: Eurosta solidaginis; assembly: GCF_040869045.1. Classification (NCBI taxonomy): domain Eukaryota; kingdom Metazoa; phylum Arthropoda; class Insecta; order Diptera; family Tephritidae; genus Eurosta; species Eurosta solidaginis. Next base: position 146,850 of record NW_027137037.1, on the reverse strand, counting down.
GACTTACGTATTTTAAACATGCTAACCTTTAGCCCGGTAAGCAAATTAAAAAAAAAACGCAATATGTAGGCTACACGAGAACGGAGACGTCGAGTAACCAAAACAAATGCGTTAAACAAATTCGTACACGTTATTTATCAATTTAACTCTAGAATTAAAGGATATACAACGAGAAACAACGTTTGACAACCTTTAAACAGTTTTAATAACTATCTCAAAAATTGTCGCTCTGATGCAAACAACTGATGAGTTATCTACTTAAATTTGATGAACAAAACGACTTACCTATTTTAAACATGCTAACCTTTAGCCCGGTAAGCAAATTAAAAAAAAACGCAATATGTAGGCTACACGAGAACGGAGACGTCGAGTAACCAAAACAAATGCGTTAAACAAATTCGTACACGTTATTTATCAATTTAACTCTAGAATTAAAGGATATACAACGAGAAACAACGTTTGACAACCTTTAAACAGTTTTAATAACTATCTCAAAAATTATCGCTCTGATGCAAACAACTGATGAGTTATCTACTTAAATTTGTTGAACAAAACGACTTACGTATTTTAAACATGCTAACCTTTAGCCCGGTAAGCAAATAAAAAAAAACGCAATATGTAGGCTACACGAGAACGGAGACGTCGAGTAACCAAAACAAATGCGTTAAACAAATTCGTACACGTTATTTATCAATTTAACTCTAGAATTAAAGGATATACAACGAGAAACAACGTTTGACAACCTTTAAACAGTTTTAATAACTATCTCAAAAATTATCGCTCTGATGCAAACAACTGATGAGTTATCTACTTAAATTTGGTGAACAAAACGACTTACGTATTTTAAACATGCTAACCTTTAGCCCGGTAAGCAAATTTAAAAAAAAACGCAATATGTAGGCTACACGAGAACGGAGACGTGGAGTAACCAAAACAAATGCGTTAAACAAATTCGTACACGTTATTTATCAATTTAACTCTAGAATTAAAGGATATACAACGAGAAACAACGTTTGACAACCTTTAAACAGTTTTAATAACTATCTCAAAAATTATCGCTCTGATACAAACAACTGATTAGTTATCTACTTAAATTTGATGAACAAAACGACTTACGTATTTTAAACATGCTAACCTTTAGCCCGGTAAGCAAATTAAAAAAAAAACGCAATATGTAGGCTACACGAGAACGGAGACGTCGAGTAACCAAAACAAATGCGTTAAACAAATTCGTACACGTTATTTATCAATTTAACTCTAGAATTAAAGGATATACAACGAGAAACAACGTTTGACAACCTTTAAACAGTTTTAATAACTATCTCAAAAATTATCGCTCTGATGCAAACAACTGATGAGTTATCTACTTAAATACGATGAACAAAACGACCTACGTATTTTAAACATGCTAACCTTTAGCCCGGTAAGCAAATTAAAAAAAAAACGCAATATGTATGCTACACGAGAACGGAGACGTCGAGTAACCAAAACAAATGCGTTAAACAAATTCGTACACGTTATTTATCAATTTAACTCCAGAATTAAAGGATATACAACGAGAAACAACGTTTGACAACCTTTAAACAGTTTTAATAACTATCTCAAAAATTATCGCTCTGATGCAAACAACTGATGAGTTATCTACTTAAATATGATGAACAAACCGACTTACGTATTTTAAACATGCTAACCTTTAGCCCGGTAAGCAAATTAAAAAAAAAAAACGCAATATGTAGGCTACACGAGAACGGAGACGTCGAGTAACCAAAACAAATGCGCTAAACAAATTCGTACACGTTATTTATCAATTTAACTCTAGAATTAAAGGATATACAACGAGAAACAACGTTTGACAACCTTTAAACAGTTTTAATAACTATCTCAAAAATTATCCCTCTGATGCAAACAACTGATGAGTTATCTACTTAAATATGATGAACAAAACGACTTACGTATTTTAAACATGCTAACCTTTAGCCCGGTAAGCAAATTAAAAAAAAAAAACGCAATATGTAGGCTACATGAGAACGGAGACGTCGAGTAACCAAAACAAATGACTTAAACAAATTCGTACACGTTATTTATCAATTTAACTCTAGAATTAAAGGATATACAACGAGAAACAACGTTTGACAACCTATAAACAGTTTTAATAACTATCTCAAAAAATATCGCTCTGATGCAAACAACTGATGAGTTATCTACTTAAATATGATGAACAAAACGACTTACGTATTTTAAACATGCTAACCTTTAGCCCGGTAAGCAAATAAAAAAAAAAACGCAATATGTAGGCTACACGAGAACGGAGACGTCCAGTAACCAAAACAAATGCGTTAAACAAATTCGTACACGCTATTTATCAATTTAACTCTAGAATTAAAGGATATACAACGAGAAACAACGTTTGACAACCTTTAAACAGTTTTAATAACTATCTCAAAAATTATCGCTCTGATGCAAACAACTGATGAGTTATCTACTTAAATATGATGAACAAAACGACTTACGTATTTTAAACATGCTAACCTTTAGCCCGGTAAGCAAATTAAAAAAAAAACGCAATATGTAGGCTACACGAGAACGGAGACGTCGAGTAACCAAAAAAAATGCGTTAAACAAATTCGTACACGTTATTTATCAATTTAACTCTAGAATTAAAGGATATACAACGAGAAACAACGTTTGACAACCTTTAAACAGTTTTAATAACTATCTCAAAAATTATTGCTCTGATGCAAACAACTGATGAGTTATCTACTTAAATTTGATGAACAAAACGACTTACGTATTTTAAACATGCTAACCTTTAGCCCGGTAAGCAAATTAAAAAAAAACGCAATATGTAGGCTACACGAGAACGGAGACGTCGAGTAACCAAAACAAATGCGTTAAACAAATTCGTACACGTTATTTATCAATTTAACTCTAGAATTAAAGGATATACAACGAGAAACAACGTTTGACAACCTTTAAACAGTTTTAATAACTATCTCAAAAATTATCGCTCTGATGCAAACAACTGATGAGTTATCTACTTAAATATGATAAACAAAACGACTTACGTATTTTAAACATGCTAACCTTTAGCCCGGTAAGCAAATTAAAAAAAAAACGCAATATGTAGGCTACACGAGAACGGAGACGTCGAGTACCCAAAACAAATGCGTTAAACAAATTCGTACACGTTATTTATCAATTTAACTCTAGAATTAAAGGATATACAACGAGAAACAACGTTTGACAACCTTTAAACAGTTTTAATAACTATCTCAAAAATTATCGCTCTGGTGCAAACAACTGATGAGTTATCTACTTAAATTTGATGAACAAAACGACTTACGTATTTTAAACATGCTAACCTTTAGCCCGGTAAGCAAATTAAAAAAAAAAACGCAATATGTAGGCTACACGAGAACGGAGACGTCGAGTAACCAAAACAAATGCGTTAAACAAATTCGTACACGTTATTTATCAATTTAACTCTAGAATTAAAGGATATACAACGAGAAACAACGTTTGACAACCTTTGAACAGTTTTAATAACTATCTCAAAAATTATCGCTCTGATGCAAACAACTGATGAGTTATCTACTTAAATATGATGAACAAAACGACTTACGTATTTTAAACATGCTAACCTTTAGCCCGGTAAGCAAATTAAAAAAAAAACGCAATATGTAGGCTACACGAGAACGGAGACGTCGAGTAACCAAAACAAACGCGTTAAACAAATTCGTACACGTTATTTATCAATTTAACTCTAGAATTAAAGGATATACAACGAGAAACAACGTTTGACAACCTTTAAACAGTTTTAATAACTATCTCAAAAATTGTCGCTCTGATGCAAACAACTGATGAGTTATCTACTTAAATTTGATGAACAAAACGACTTACCTATTTTAAACATGCTAACCTTTAGCCCGGTAAGCAAATTAAAAAAAAACGCAATATGTAGGCTACACGAGAACGGAGACGTCGAGTAACCAAAACAAATGCGTTAAACAAATTCGTACACGTTATTTATCAATTTAACTCTAGAATTAAAGGATATACAACGAGAAACAACGTTTGACAACCTTTAAACAGTTTTAGTAACTATCTCAAAAATTATCGCTCTGATGCAAACAACTGATGAGTTATCTACTTAAATTTGTTGAACAAAACGACTTACGTATTTTAAACATGCTAACCTTTAGCCCGGTAAGCAAATTAAAAAAAAAACGCAATATGTAGGCTACACGAGAACGGAGACGTCGAGTAACCAAAACAAATGCGTTAAACAAATTCGTACACGTTATTTATCAATTTAACTCTAGAATTAAAGGATATACAACGAGAAACAACTTTTGACAACCTTTAAACAGTTTTAATAACTATCTCAAAAATTATCGCTCTGATACAAACAACTGATGAGTTATCTACTTAAATTTGATGAACAAAACGACTTACGTATTTTAAACATGCTAACCTTTAGCCCGGTAAGCAAATTTAAAAAAAAACGCAATATATAGGCTACACGAGAACGGAGACGTCGAGTAACCAAAACAAATGCGTTAAAAAATTCGTACACGTTATTTATCAATTTAACTCTAGAATTAAAGGATATACAACGAGAAACAACGTTTGACAACCTTTAAACAGTTTTAATAACTATCTCAAAAATTATCGCTCTGATGCAAACAACTGATGAGTTATCTACTTAAATATGATGAACAAAACGACTTACGTATTTTAAACATGCTAAGCTTTAGCCCGGTAAGCAAATTAAAAAAAAAACGCAATATGTAGGCTACAAGAGAAGGGAGACGTCGAGTAACCAAAACAAATGCGTTAAACAAATTCGTACACGTTACTTATCAATTTAACTCTAGAATTAAAGGATATACAACGAGAAACAACGTTTGACAACCTTTAAACAGTTTTAATAACTATCTCAAAAATTGTCGCTCTGATGCAAACAACTGATGAGTTATCTACTTAAATTTGATGAACAAAACGACTTACGTATTTTAAACATGCTAACCTTTAGCCCGGTAAGCAAATTAAAAAAAAAAACGCAATATGTAGGCTACACGAGAACGGAGACGTCGAGTAACCAAAACAAATGCGTTAAACAAATTCGTACACGTTACTTATCAATTTAACTCTAGAATTAAAGGATATACAACGAGAAACAACGTTTGACAACCTTTAAACAGTTTTAATAACTATCTCAAAAATTGTCGCTCTGATGCAAACAACTGATGAGTTATCTACTTAAATATGATGAACAAAACGACTTACGTATTTTAAACATGCTAACCTTTAGCCCGGTAAGCAAATTAAAAAAAAAACGCAATATGTAGGCTACACGACAACGGAGACGTCGAGTAACCAAAACAAATGCGTTAAACAAATTCGTACACGTTATTTATCAATTTAACTCTAGAATTAAAGGATATACAACGAGAAACAACGTTTGACAACCTTTAAACAGTTTTAATAACTATCTCAAAAATTATCGCTCTGATGCAAACAACTGATGAGTTATCTACTTAAATATGATGAACAAAACGACTTACGTATTTTAAACATGCTAAGCTTTAGCCCGGTAAGCAAATTAAAAAAAAAACGCAATATGTAGGCTACACGAGAACGGAGACGTCGAGTAACCAAAACAAATGCGTTAAACAAATTCGTACACGTTATTTATCAATTTAACTCTAGAATTAAAGGATATACAACGAGAAACAACATTTGACAACCTTTAAACAGTTTTAATAACTATCTCAAAAATTATCGCTCTGATGCAAACAACTGATGAGTTATCTACTTAAATATGATGAACAAAACGACTTACGTATTTTAAACATGCTAACCTTTAGCCCGGTAAGCAAATTAAAAAAAAAAAAACGCAATATGTAGGCTACACGAGAACGGAGACGTCGAGTAACCAAAACAAATGCGTTAAACAAATTCGTACACGTTACTTATCAATTTAACTCTAGAATTAAAGGATATACAACGAGAAACAACGTTTGACAACCTTTAAACAGTTTTAATAACTAACTCAAAAATTGTCGCTCTGATGCAAACAACTGATGAGTTATCTACTTAAATTTGATGAACAAAACGACTTACGTATTTTAAACATGCTAACCTTTAGCCCGGTAAGCAAATTAAAAAAAAAAACGCAATATGTAGGCTACACGAGAACGGAGACGTCGAGTAACCAAAACAAATGTGTTAAACAAATTCGTACACGTTATTTATCAATTTAACTCTAGAATTAAAGGATATACAACGAGAAACAACGTTTGGCAACCTTTAAACAGTTTTAATAACTATCTCAAAAATTATCGCTCTGATGCAAACAACTGATGAGTTATCTACTTAAATATGATGAACAAAACGACTTACGTATTTTAAACATGCTAACCTTTAGCCCGGTAAGCAAATTAAAAAAAAAAACGCAATATGTAGGCTACACGAGAACGGAGACGTCGAGTAACCAAAACAAATGCGTTAAACAAATTCGTACACGTTATTTATCAATTTAACTCTAGAATTAAAGGATATACAACGAGAAACAACGTTTGACAACCTTTAAACAGTTTTAATAACTATCTCAAAAATTATCGCTCTGATGCAAACAACTGATGAGTTATCTACTTAAATATGATGAACAAAACGACTTACGTATTTTAAACATGCTAACCTTTAGCCCGGTAAGCAAATTAAAAAAAAAACGCAATATGTAGGCTACACGAGAACGGAGACGTCGAGTAACCAAAACAAATGCGTTAAACAAATTCGTACACGTTATTTATCAATTTAACTCTAGAATTAAAGGATATACAACGAGAAACAACGTTTGACAACCTTTAAACAGTTTTAATAACTATCTCAAAAATTGTCGCTCTGATGCAAACAACTGATGAGTTATCTACTTAAATTTGATGAACAAAACGACCTACCTATTTTAAACATGCTAACCTTTAGCCCGGTAAGCAAATTAAAAAAAAACGCAATATGTAGGCTACACGAGAACGGAGACGTCGAGTAACCAAAACAAATGCGTTAAACAAATTCGTACACGTTATTTATCAATTTAACTCTAGAATTAAAGGATATACAACGAGAAACAACGTTTGACAACCTTTAAACAGTTTTAGTAACTATCTCAAAAATTATCGCTCTGATGCAAACAACTGATGAGTTATCTACTTAAATTTGTTGAACAAAACGACTTACGTATTTTAAACATGCTAACCTTTAGCCCGGTAAGCAAATTAAAAAAAAAACGCAATATGTAGGCTACACGAGAACGGAGACGTCGAGTAACCAAAACAAATGCGTTAAACAAATTCGTACACGTTATTTATCAATTTAACTCTAGAATTAAAGGATATACAACGAGAAAAAAATTTTGACAACCTTTAAACAGTTTTAATAACTATCTCAAAAATTATCGCTCTGATACAAACAACTGATGAGTTATCTACTTAAATTTGATGAACAAAACGACTTACGTATTTTAAACATGCTAACCTTTAGCCCGGTAAGCAAATTTAAAAAAAAACGCAATATATAGGCTACACGAGAACGGAGACGTCGAGTAACCAAAACAAATGCGTTAAACAAATTCGTACACGTTATTTATCAATTTAACTCTAGAATTAAAGGATATACAACGAGAAACAACGTTTGACAACCTTTAAACAGTTTTAATAACTATCTCAAAAATTATCGCTCTGATGCAAACAACTGATGAGTTATCTACTTAAATATGATGAACAAAACGACTTACGTATTTTAAACATGCTAACCTTTAGCCCGGTAAGCAAATTAAAAAAAAAACGCAATATGTAGGCTACACGAGAACGGAGACGTCGAGTAACCAAAACAAATGCGTTAAACAAATCGTACACGTTATTTATCAATTTAACTCTAGAATTAAAGGATATACAACGAGAAACAACGTTTGACAACCTTTAAACAGTTTTAATAACTATCTCAAAAATTGTCGCTCTGATGCAAACAACTGATGAGTTATCTACTCAAATTTGTTGAACAAAACGACTTACGTATTTTAAGCATGCTAACCTTTAGCCCGGTAAGCAAATTAAAAAAAAAACGCAATATGTAGGCTACACGAGAACGGAGACGTCGAGTAACATAAACAAATGCGTTAAACAAATTCGTACACGTTATTTATCAATTTAACTCTAGAACTAAAGGATATACAACGAGAAACAACGATTGACAACCTTTAAACAGTTTTAATAACTATCTCAAAAATTATCGCTCTGATGCAAACAACTGATGAGTTATCTACTTAAATATGATGCACAAAACGACTTACGTATTTTAAACATGCTAACCTTTAGCCCGGTAAGCAAATTAAAAAAAAAACGCAATATGTAGGCTACACGAGAACGGAGACGTCGAGTAACCAAAACAAATGCGTTAAACAAATTCGTACACGTTATTTATCAATTTAACTCTAGAATTAAAGGATATACAACGAGAAACAACTTTTGAAAACCTTTAAACAGTTTTAATAACTATCTCAAAAATTATCGCTCTGATGCAAACAACTGATGAGTTATCTACTTAAATATGATGAACAAAACGACTTACGTATTTTAAACATGCTAACCTTTAGCCCGGTAAGCAAATAAAAAAAAAACGCAATATGTAGGCTACACGAGAACGGAGACGTCGAGTAACCAAAACAAATGCGTTAAACAAATTCGTATACGTTATTCATCAATTTAACTCTAGAATTAAAGGATATGCAACGAGAAACAACGTTTGACAACCTTTAAACAGTTTTAATAACTATCTCAAAAATTATCGCTCTGATGCAAACAACTGGTGAGTTATCTACTTAAATATGATGAACAAAACGACTTACGTATTTTAAACATGCTAACCTTTAGCCCGGTAAGCAAATTAAAAAAAAAACGCAATATGTAGGCTACACGACAACGGAGACGTCGAGTAACCAAAACAAATGCGTTAAACAAATTCGTACACGTTATTTATCAATTTAACTCTAGAATTAAAGGATATACAACGAGAAACAACGTTTGACAACCTTTAAACAGTTTTAATAACTATCTCAAAAATTATCGCTCTGATGCAAACAACTGATGAGTTATCTACTTAAATATGATGAACAAAACGACTTACGTATTTTAAACATGCTAAGCTTTAGCCCGGTAAGCAAATTAAAAAAAAAACGCAATATGTAGGCTACACGAGAACGGAGACGTCGAGTAACCAAAACAAATGCGTTAAACAAATTCGTACACGTTATTTATCAATTTAACTCTAGAATTAAAGGATATACAACGAGAAACAACATTTGACAACCTTTAAACAGTTTTAATAACTATCTCAAAAATTATCGCTCTGATGCAAACAACTGATGAGTTATCTACTTAAATATGATGAACAAAACGACTTACGTATTTTAAACATGCTAACCTTTAGCCCGGTAAGCAAATTAAAAAAAAAAAACGCAATATGTAGGCTACACGAGAACGGAGACGTCGAGTAACCAAAACAAATGCGTTAAACAAATTCGTACACGTTACTTATCAATTTAACTCTAGAATTAAAGGATATACAACGAGAAACAACGTTTGACAACCTTTAAACAGTTTTAATAACTATCTCAAAAATTTTCGCTCTGATGCAAACAACTGATGAGTTATCTACTTAAATTTGATGAACAAAACGACTTACGTATTTTAAACATGCTAACCTTTAGCCCGGTAAGCAAATTAAAAAAAAAAACGCAATATGTAGGCTACACGAGAACGGAGACGTCGAGTAACCAAAACAAATGTGTTAAACAAATTCGTACACGTTATTTATCAATTTAACTCTAGAATTAAAGGATATACAACGAGAAACAACGTTTGGCAACCTTTAAACAGTTTTAATAACTATCTCAAAAATTATCGCTCTGATGCAAACAACTGATGAGTTATCTACTTAAATATGATGAACAAAACGACTTACGTATTTTAAACATGCTAACCTTTAGCCCGGTAAGCAAATTAAAAAAAAAACGCAATATGTAGGCTACACGAGAACGGAGACGTCGAGTAACCAAAACAAATGCGTTAAACAAGTTCGTACGAGTTATTTATCAATTTAACTCTAGAATTAAAGGATATACAACGAGAAACAACGTTTGACAACCTTTAAACAGTTTTAATAACTATCTCAAAAATTATCGCTCTGATGCAAACAACTGATGAGTTATCTACTTAAATTTGATGAACCAAACGACTTACGTATTTTAAACATGCTAACCTTTAGCCCGGTAAGCAAATTAAAAAAAAAACGCAATATGTAGGCTACACGAGAACGGAGACGTCGAGTAACCAAAACAAATGCGTTAAACAAATTCGTACACGTTATTTATCAATTTAACTCTAGAATTAAAGGATATACAACGAGAAACAACGTTTGACAACCTTTAAACAGTTTTAATAACTATCTAAAAAATTATCGCTCTGATGCAAACAACTGATGAGTTATCTACTTAAATATGATGAACAAAACGACTTACGTATTTTAAACATGCTAACCTTTAGCCCGGTAAGCAAATTAAAAAAAAAACGCAATATGTAGGCTACACGAGAACGGAGACGTCGAGTAACCAAAACAAATGCGTTAAACAAATTCGTACACGTTATTTATCAATTTAACTCTAGAATTAAAGGATATACAACGAGAAACAACATTTGACAACCTTTAAACAGTTTTAATAACTATCTCAAAAATTGTCGCTCTGATGCAAACAACTGATGAGTTATCTACTTAAATTTGATGAACAAAACGACTTACGTATTTTAAACATGCTAACCTTTAGCCCGGTAAGCAAATTAAAAAAAAAAACGCAATATGTAGGCTACACGAGAACGGAGACGTCGAGTAACCAAAACAAATGCGTTAAACAAATTCGTACACGTTATTTATCAATTTAACTCTAGAATTAAAGGATATACAACGAGAAACAACGTTTGACAACCTTTAAACAGTTTTAATAACTATCTCAAAAATTATCGCTCTGATGCAAACAACTGATGAGTTATCTACTTAAATATGATGAACAAAACGACTTACGTATTTTAAACATGCTAACCTTTAGCCCGGTAAGCAAATTAAAAAAAAAACGCAATATGTAGGCTACACGAGAACGGAGACGTCGAGTAACCAAAACAAATGCGTTAAACAAATTCGTACACGTTATTTATTAATTTAACTCTAGAATTAAAGGATATACAACGAGAAACAACGTTTGACAACCTTTAAACAGTTTTAATAACTATCTCAAAAATTATCGCTCTGATGCAAACAACTGATGAGTTATCTACTTAAATTTGATGAACAAAACGACTTACGTATTTTAAACATGCTAATCTTTAGCCCGGTAAGCAAATTAAAAAAAAAACGCAATATGTAGGCTACACGAGAACGGAGACGTCGAGTAACCAAAACAAATGCGTTAAACAAATTCGTACACGTTATTTATCAATTTAACTCTAGAATTAAAGGATATACAACGAGAAACAACGTTTGACAACCTTTAAACAGTTTTAATAACTATCTCAAAAATTATCGCTCTGATGCAAACAACTGATGAGTTATCTACTTAAATATGATGAACAAAACGACTTACGTATTTTAAACATGCTAACCTTTAGCCCGGTAAGCAAATTAAAAAAAAAACGCAATATGTAGGCTACACGAGAACGGAGACGTCGAGTAACCAAAACAAATGCGTTAAACAAATTCGTACACGTTATTTATCAATTTAACTCTAGAATTAAAGGTTATACAACGAGAAACAACGTTTGACAACCTTTAAACAGTTTTAATAACTATCTCAAAAATTATCGCTCTGATGCAAACAACTGATGAGTTATCTACTTAAATTTGATGAACAAAACGACTTACGTATTTTAAACATGCTAACCTTTAGCCCGGTAAGCAAATTAAAAAAAAAAAACGCAATATGTAGGCTACACGAGAACGGAGACGTCGAGTAACCAAAACAAATGCGTTAAACAAATTCGTACACGTTATTTATCAATTTAACTCTAGAATTAAAGGATATACAACGAGAAACAACCTTTGACAACCTTTAAACAGTTTTAATAACTATCTCAAAAATTATCGCTCTGATGCAAACAACTGATGAGTTATCTACTTAAATATGATGAACAAAACGACTTACGTATTTTAAACATGCTAACCTTTAGCCCGGTAAGCAAATTAAAAAAAAAACGCAATATGTAGGCTACACGAGAACGGAGACGTCGAGTAACCAAAACAAATGCGTTAAACAAATTCGTACACGTTATTTATCAATTTAACTCTAGAATTAAAGGATATACAACGAGAAACAACGTTTGACAACCTTTAAACAGTTTTAATAACTATGTCAAAAATTGTCGCTCTGATGCAAACAACTGATGAGTTATCTACTCAAATTTGTTGAACAAAACGACTTACGTATTTTAAGCATGCTAACCTTTAGCCCGGTAAGCAAATTAAAAAAAAAACGCAATATGTAGGCTACACGAGAACGGAGACGTCGAGTAACCAAAACAAATGCGTTAAACAAATTCGTACACGTTATTTATCAATTTAACTCTAGAATTAAAGGATATACAACGAGAAACAACGTTTGACAACCTTTAAACAGTTTTAATAACTATCTCAAAAATTATCGCTCTGATGCAAACAACTGATGAGTTATCTACTTAAATTTGATGAACAAAACGACTTACGTATTTTAAACATGCTAACCTTTAGCCCGGTAAGCAAATTAAAAAAAAAACGCAATATGTAGGCTACACGAGAACGGAGACGTCGAGTAACCAAAACAAATGCGTTAAACAAATTCGTACACGTTAGTTATCAATTTAACTCTAGAATTAAAGGATATACAACGAGAAACAACGTTTGACAACCTTTAAACAGTTTTAATAACTATCTCAAAAATTATCGCTCTGATGCAAACAACTGATGAGTTATCTACTTAAATTTGTTGAACAAAACGACTTACGTATTTTAAGCATGCTAACCATTAGCCCGGTAAGCAAATTAAAAAAAAAACGCAATATGTAGGCTACACGAGAACGGAGACGTCGAGTAACCAAAACAAATGCGTTAAACAAATTCGTACACGTTATTTATCAATTTAACTCTAGAATTAAAGGATATACAACGGGAAACAACGTTTGACAACCTTTAAACAGTTTTAATAACTATCTCAAAAATTATCGCTCTGATGCAAACAACTGATGAGTTATCTACTTAAATTTGTTGAACAAAACGACTTACGTATTTTAAGCATGCTAACCTTTAGCCCGGTAAGCAAATTTAAAAAAAACGCAATATGTAGGCTACACGAGAACGGAGACGTCGAGTAACCAAAACAAATGCGTTAAACAAATTCGTACACGTTATTTATCAATTTAACTCTAGAATTAAAGGATATACAACGAGAAACAACGTTTGACAACCTTTAAACAGTTTTAATAACTATCTCAAAAATTATCGCTCTGATGCAAACAACTGATGAGTTATCTACTTAAATATGATGAACAAAACGACTTACGTATTTTAAACATGCTAACCTTTAGCCCGGTAAGCAAATTAAAAAAAAAACGCAATATGTAGGCTACACGAGAACGGAGACGTCGAGTAACCAAAACAAATGCGTTAAACAAATTCGTACACGTTATTTATCAATTTAACTCTAGAATTAAAGGATATACAACGAGAAACAACGTTTGACAACCTTTAAACAGTTTTAATAACTATCTCAAAAATTATCGCTCTGATGCAAACAACTGATGAGTTATCTACTTAAATATGATGAACAAAACGACTTACGTATTTTAAACATGCTAACCTTTAGCCCGGTAAGCAAATAAAAAAAAAACGCAATATGTAGGCTACACGAGAACGGAGACGTCGAGTAACCAAAACAAATGCGTTAAACAAATTCGTACACGTTATTTATCAATTTAACTCTAGAATTAAAGGATATACAACGAGAAACAACATTTGACAACCTTTAAACAGTTTTAATAACTATCTCAAAAATTATCGCTCTGATGCAAACAACTGATGAGTTATCTACTTAAATATGATGAACAAAACGACTTACGTATTTTAAACATGCTAACCTTTAGCCCGGTAAGCAAATTAAAAAAAAAAAACGCAATATGTAGGCTACACGAGAACGGAGACGTCGAGTAACCAAAACAAATGCGTTAAACAAATTCGTACACGTTACTTATCAATTTAGCTCTAGAATTAAAGGATATACAACGAGAAACAACGTTTGACAACCTTTAAACAGTTTTAATAACTATCTCAAAAATTATCGCTCTGATGCAAACAACTGGTGAGTTATCTACTTAAATATGATGAACAAAACGACTTACGTATTTTAAACATGCTAACCTTTAGCCCGGTAAGCAAATTAAAAAAAAAACGCAATATGTAGGCTACACGACAACGGAGACGTCGAGTAACCAAAACAAATGCGTTAAACAAATTCGTACACGTTATTTATCAATTTAACTCTAGAATTAAAGGATATACAACGAGAAACAACGTTTGACAACCTTTAAACAGTTTTAATAACTATCTCAAAAATTATCGCTCTGATGCAAACAACTGATGAGTTATCTACTTAAATATGATGAACAAAACGACTTACGTATTTTAAACATGCTAAGCTTTAGCCCGGTAAGCAAATTAAAAAAAAAAACGCAATATGTAGGCTACACGAGAACGGAGACGTCGAGTAACCAAAACAATTGCGTTAAACAAATTCGTACACGTTATTTATCAATTTAACTCTAGAATTAAAGGATATACAACGAGAAACAACATTTGACAACCTTTAAACAGTTTTAATAACTATCTCAAAAATTATCGCTCTGATGCAAACAACTGATGCGTTATCTACTTAAATATGATGAACAAAACGACTTACGTATTTTAAACATGCTAACCTTTAGCCCGGTAAGCAAATTAAAAAAAAAAAACGCAATATGTAGGCTACACGAGAACGGAGACGTCGAGTAACCAAAACAAATGCGTTAAACAAATTCGTACACGTTACTTATCAATTTAACTCTAGAATTAAAGGATATACAACGAGAAACAACGTTTGACAACCTTTAAACAGTTTTAATAACTATCTCAAAAATTTTCGCTCTGATGCAAACAACTGATGAGTTATCTACTTAAATTTGATGAACAAAACGACTTACGTATTTTAAACATGCTAACCTTTAGCCCGGTAAGCAAATTAAAAAAAAAAACGCAATATGTAGGCTACACGAGAACGGAGACGTCGAGTAACCAAAACAAATGTGTTAAACAAATTCGTACACGTTATTTATCAATTTAACTCTAGAATTAAAGGATATACAACGAGAAACAACGTTTGGCAACCTTTAAACAGTTTTAATAACTATCTCAAAAATTATCGCTCTGATGCAAACAACTGATGAGTTATCTACTTAAATATGATGAACAAAACGACTTACGTATTTTAAACATGCTAACCTTTAGCCCGGTAAGCAAATTAAAAAAAAAACGCAATATGTAGGCTACACGAGAACGGAGACGTCGAGTAACCAAAACAAATGCGTTAAACAAGTTCGTACGAGTTATTTATCAATTTAACTCTATAATTAAAGGATATACAACGAGAAACAACGTTTGACAACCTTTAAACAGTTTTAATAACTATCTCAAAAATTATCGCTCTGATGCAAACAACTGATGAGTTATCTACTTAAATTTGATGAACCAAACGACTTACGTATTTTAAACATGCTAACCTTTAGCCCGGTAAGCAAATTAAAAAAAAAACGCAATATGTAGGCTACACGAGAACGGAGACGTCGAGTAACCAAAACAAATGCGTTAAACAAATTCGTACACGTTATTTATCAATTTAACTCTAGAATTAAAGGATATACAACGAGAAACAACGTTTGACAACCTTTAAACAGTTTTAATAACTATCTAAAAAATTATCGCTCTGATGCAAACAACTGATGAGTTATCTACTTAAATATGATGAACAAAACGACTTACGTATTTTAAACATGCTAACCTTTAGCCCGGTAAGCAAATTAAAAAAAAAACGCAATATGTAGGCTACACGAGAACGGAGACGTCGAGTAACCAAAACAAATGCGTTAAACAAATTCGTACACGTTATTTATCAATTTAACTCTAGAATTAAAGGATATACAACGAGAAACAACATTTGACAACCTTTAAACAGTTTTAATAACTATCTCAAAAATTGTCGCTCTGATGCAAACAACTGATGAGTTATCTACTTAAATTTGATGAACAAAACGACTTACGTATTTTAAACATGCTAACCTTTAGCCCGGTAAGCAAATTAAAAAAAAAAACGCAATATGTAGGCTACACGAGAACGGAGACGTCGAGTAACCAAAACAAATGCGTTAAACAAATTCGTACACGTTATTTATCAATTTAACTCTAGAATTAAAGGATATACAACGAGAAACAACGTTTGACAACCTTTAAACAGTTTTAATAACTATCTCAAAAATTATCGCTCTGATGCAAACAACTGATGAGTTATCTACTTAAATATGATGAACAAAACGACTTACGTATTTTAAACATGCTAACCTATAGCCCGGTAAGCAAATTAAAAAAAAAACGCAATATGTAGGCTACACGAGAACGGAGACGTCGAGTAACCAAAACAAATGCGTTAAACAAATTCGTACACGTTATTTATTAATTTAACTCTAGAATTAAAGGATATACAACGAGAAACAACGTTTGACAACCTTTAAACAGTTTTAATAACTATCTCAAAAATTATCGCTCTGATGCAAACAACTGATGAGTTATCTACTTAAATTTGATGAACAAAACGACTTACGTATTTTAAACATGCTAATCTTTAGCCCGGTAAGCAAATTAAAAAAAAAACGCAATATGTAGGCTACACGAGAACGGAGACGTCGAGTAACCAAAACAAATGCGTTAAACAAATTCGTACACGTTATTTATCAATTTAACTCTAGAATTAAAGGATATACAACGAGAAACAACGTTTGACAACCTTTAAACAGTTTTAATAACTATCTCAAAAATTATCGCTCTGATGCAAACAACTGATGAGTTATCTACTTAAATATGATGAACAAAACGACTTACGTATTTTAAACATGCTAACCTTTAGCCCGGTAAGCAAATTAAAAAAAAAACGCAATATGTAGGCTACACGAGAACGGAGACGTCGAGTAACCAAAACAAATGCGTTAAACAAATTCGTACACGTTATTTATCAATTTAACTCTAGAATTAAAGGTTATACAACGAGAAACAACGTTTGACAACCTTTAAACAGTTTTAATAACTATCTCAAAAATTATCGCTCTGATGCAAACAACTGATGAGTTATCTACTTAAATTTGATGAACAAAACGACTTACGTATTTTAAACATGCTAACCTTTAGCCCGGTAAGCAAATTAAAAAAAAAAACGCAATATGTAGGCTACACGAGAACGGAGACGTCGAGTAACCAAAACAAATGCGT
Source organism: Eurosta solidaginis (assembly GCF_040869045.1). Lineage (NCBI taxonomy): Eukaryota > Metazoa > Arthropoda > Insecta > Diptera > Tephritidae > Eurosta > Eurosta solidaginis. Next base: position 129,210 of record NW_027137037.1, on the reverse strand, counting down.
TAAACAAATTCGTACACGTTATTTATCAATTTAACTCTAGAATTAAAGGATATACAACGAGAAACAACCTTTGACAACCTTTAAACAGTTTTAATAACTATCTCAAAAATTATCGCTCTGATGCAAACAACTGATGAGTTATCTACTTAAATATGATGAACAAAACGACTTACGTATTTTAAACATGCTAACCTTTAGCCCGGTAAGCAAATTAAAAAAAAAACGCAATATGTAGGCTACACGAGAACGGAGACGTCGAGTAACCAAAACAAATGCGTTAAACAAATTCGTACACGTTATTTATCAATTTAACTCTAGAATTAAAGGATATACAACGAGAAACAACGTTTGACAACCTTTAAACAGTTTTAATAACTATGTCAAAAATTGTCGCTCTGATGCAAACAACTGATGAGTTATCTACTCAAATTTGTTGAACAAAACGACTTACGTATTTTAAGCATGCTAACCTTTAGCCCGGTAAGCAAATTAAAAAAAAAACGCAATATGTAGGCTACACGAGAACGGAGACGTCGAGTAACCAAAACAAATGCGTTAAACAAATTCGTACACGTTATTTATCAATTTAACTCTAGAATTAAAGGATATACAACGAGAAACAACGTTTGACAACCTTTAAACAGTTTTAATAACTATCTCAAAAATTATCGCTCTGATGCAAACAACTGATGAGTTATCTACTTAAATTTGATGAACAAAACGACTTACGTATTTTAAACATGCTAACCTTTAGCCCGGTAAGCAAATTAAAAAAAAACGCAATATGTAGGCTACACGAGAACGGAGACGTCGAGTAACCAAAACAAATGCGTTAAACAAATTCGTACACGTTAGTTATCAATTTAACTCTAGAATTAAAGGATATACAACGAGAAACAACGTTTGACAACCTTTAAACAGTTTTAATAACTATCTCAAAAATTATCGCTCTGATGCAAACAACTGATGAGTTATCTACTTAAATTTGTTGAACAAAACGACTTACGTATTTTAAGCATGCTAACCATTAGCCCGGTAAGCAAATTAAAAAAAAAACGCAATATGTAGGCTACACGAGAACGGAGACGTCGAGTAACCAAAACAAATGCGTTAAACAAATTCGTACACGTTATTTATCAATTTAACTCTAGAATTAAAGGATATACAACGGGAAACAACGTTTGACAACCTTTAAACAGTTTTAATATCTATCTCAAAAATTATCGCTCTGATGCAAACAACTGATGAGTTATCTACTTAAATTTGTTGAACAAAACGACTTACGTATTTTAAGCATGCTAACCTTTAGCCCGGTAAGCAAATTTAAAAAAAACGCAATATGTAGGCTACACGAGAACGGAGACGTCGAGTAACCAAAACAAATGCGTTAAACAAATTCGTACACGTTATTTATCAATTTAACTCTAGAATTAAAGGATATACAACGAGAAACAACGTTTGACAACCTTTAAACAGTTTTAATAACTATCTCAAAAATTATCGCTCTGATGCAAACAACTGATGAGTTATCTACTTAAATATGATGAACAAAACGACTTACGTATTTTAAACATGCTAACCTTTAGCCCGGTAAGCAAATTAAAAAAAAAACGCAATATGTAGGCTACACGAGAACGGAGACGTCGAGTAACCAAAACAAATGCGTTAAACAAATTCGTACACGTTATTTATCAATTTAACTCTAGAATTAAAGGATATACAACGAGAAACAACGTTTGACAACCTTTAAACAGTTTTAATAACTATCTCAAAAATTATCGCTCTGATGCAAACAACTGATGAGTTATCTACTTAAATATGATGAACAAAACGACTTACGTATTTTAAACATGCTAACCTTTAGCCCGGTAAGCAAATAAAAAAAAAAACGCAATATGTAGGCTACACGAGAACGGAGACGTCGAGTAACCAAAACAAATGCGTTAAACAAATTCGTACACGTTATTTATCAATTTAACTCTAGAATTAAAGGATATACAACGAGAAACAACGTTTGACAACCTTTAAACAGTTTTAATAACTATCTCAAAAATTATCGCTCTGATGCAAACAACTGATGAGTTATCTACTTAAATATGATGAACAAAACGACTTACGTATTTTAAACATGCTAACCTTTAGCCCGGTAAGCAAATTAAAAAAAAACTCAATATGTAGGCTACACGAGAACGGAGACGTCGAGTAACCAAAACAAATGCGTTAAACAAATTCGTACACGTTATTTATCAATTTAACTCTAGAATTAAAGGATATACAACGAGAAACAACGTTTGACAACCTTTAAACAGTTTTAATAACTATCTCAAAAATTATCGCTCTGATGCAAACAACTGATGAGTTATCTACTTAAATATGATGAACAAAACGACTTACGTATTTTAAACATGCTAACCTTTAGCCCGGTAAGCAAATTAAAAAAAAAACGCAATATGTAGGCTACACGAGAACGGAGACGTCGAGTAACCAAAACAAATGCGTTAAACAAATTCGTACCCGTTATTTATCAATTTAACTCTAGAATTAAAGGATATACAACGAGAAACAAATTTTGACAACCTTCAAACAGTTTTAATAACTATCTCAAAAATTGTCGCTCTGATGCAAACAACTGATGAGTTATCTACTTAAATTTGATGAACAACGACTTACGTATTTTAAACATGCTAACCTTTAGCCCGGTAAGCATAATTAAAAAAAAAAAACGCAATATGTAGGCTACACGAGAACGGAGGACGTCGAGTAACCAAAACAAATGCGTTAAACAAAGTCGTACACGTTATTTATCAATTTAACTCTAGAATTAAAGGATATACAACGAGAAACAACGTTTGACAACCTTTAAACAGTTTTAATAACTATCTCAAAAATTGTCGCTCTGATGCAAACAACTGATGATTTATCTACTTAAATTTGTTGAAGAAAACGACTTACGTATTTTAAACATGCTAACCTTTAGCCCGGTAAGCAAATTAAAAAAAAAAACGCAATATGTAGGCTACACGAGAACGGAGACGTCGAGTAACCAAAACAAATGCTCTAAACAAATTCGTACACGTTATTTATCAATTTAACTCTAGAATTAAAGGATATACAACGAGAAACAACGTTTGACAACCTTTAAACAGTTTTAATAACTATCTCAAAAATTGTCGCTCTGATGCAAACAACTGATGAGTTATCTACTTAAATTTGATGAACAAAACGACTTACGTATTTTAAACATGCTAACCTTTAGCCCGGTAAGCAAATTAAAAAAAAAACGCAATATGTAGGCTACACGAGAACGGAGACGTCGAGTAACCAAAACAAATGCGTTAAACAAATTCGTACACGTTATTTATCAATTTAACTCTAGAATTAAAGGATATACAACGAGAAACAACGTTTGACAACCTTTAAACAGTTTTAATAACTATCTCAAAAATTATCGCTCTGATGCAAACAACTGATGAGTTATCTACTTAAATATGATGAACAAAACGACTTACGTATTGTAAACATGCTAACCTTTAGCCCGGTAAGCAAATTAAAAAAAAAACGCAATATGTAGGCTACACGAGAACGGAGACGTCGAGTAACCAAAACAAATGCGTTAAACAAATTCGTACACGTTATTTATCAATTTAACTCTAGAATTAAAGGATATACAACGAGAAACAACGTTTGACAACCTTTAAACAGTTTTAATAACTATCTCAAAAATTATCGCTCTGATGCAAACAACTGATGAGTTATCTACTTAAATTTGATGAACAAAACGACTTACGTATTTTAAACATGCTAACCTTTAGCCCGGTAAGCAAATTAAAAAAAAAAACGCAATATGTAGGCTACACGAGAACGGAGACGTCGAGTAACCAAAACAAATGCGTTAAACAAATTCGTACATGTTATTTATCAATTTAACTCTAGAATTAAAGGATATACAACGAGAAACAACGTTTGACAACCTTTAAACAGTTTTAATAACTATCTCAAAAATTAGCGCTCTGATGCAAACAACTGATGAGTTATCTACTTAAATATGATGAACAAAACGACTTACGTATTTTAAACATGCTAACCTTTAGCCCGGTAAGCAAATTAAAAAAAAAACGCAATATGTAGGCTACACGAGAACGGAGACGTCGTGTAACCAAAAAAAATGCGTTAAACAAATTCGTACACGTTATTTATCAATTTAACTCTAGAATTAAAGGATATACAACGAGAAACAACGTTTGACAACCTTTAAACAGTTTTAATAACTATCTCAAAAATTATCGCTCTGATGCAAACAACTGATGAGTTATCTACTTAAATTTGATGAACAAAACGACTTACGTATTTTAAACATGCTAACCTTTAGCCCGGTAAGCAAATTACAAAAAAAAACGCAATATGTAGGCTACACGAGAACGGAGACGTCGAGTAACCAAAACAAATGCGTTAAACAAATTCGTACACGTTATTTATCAATTTAACTCTAGAATTAAAGGATATACAACGAGAAACAACGTTTGACAACCTTTAAACAGTTTTAATAACTATCTCAAAAATTATCGATCTGATGCAAACAACTGATGAGTTATCTACTTAAATATGATAAACAAAACGACTTACGTATTTTAAACATGCTAACCTTTAGCCCGGTAAGCAAATTAAAAAAAAAAACGCAATATGTAGGCTACACGAGAAGGGAGACGTCGAGTACCCAAAACAAATGCGTTAAACAAATTCGTACACGTTATTTATCAATTTAACTCTAGAATTAAAGGATATACAACGAGAAACAACGTTTGACAACCTTTAAACAGTTTTAATAACTATCTCAAAAATTATCGCTCTGATGCAAACAACTGATGAGTTATCTACTTAAATTTGATGAACAAAACGACTTACGTATTTTAAACATGCTAACCTTTAGCCCGGTAAGCAAATTAAAAAAAAAACGCAATATGTAGGCTACACGAGAACGGAGACGTCGAGTAACCAAAACAAATGCGTTAAACAAATTCGTACACGTTATTTATCAATTTAACTCTAGAATTAAAGGATATACAACGAGAAACAACGTTTGACAACCTTTAAACAGTTTTAATAACTATCTCAAAAATTATCGCTCTGATGCAAACAACTGATGAGTTATCTACTTAAATATGATGAACAAAACGACTTACGTATTTTAAACATGCTAACCTTTAGCCCGGTAAGCAAATTAAAAAAAAAAAAACGCAATATGTAGGCTACACGAGAACGGAGACGTCGAGTAACCAAAACAAATGCGTTAAACAAATTCGTACACGTTATTTATCAATTTAACTCTAGAATTAAAGGATATACAACGAGAAACAACGTTTGACAACCTTTAAACAGTTTTAATAACTATCTCAAAAATTGTCGCTCTGATGCAAACAACTGATGAGTTATCTACTTAAATTTGATGAACAAAACGACTTACCTATTTTAAACATGCTAACCTTTAGCCCGGTAAGCAAATTAAAAAAAAACGCAATATGTAGGCTACACGAGAACGGAGACGTCGAGTAACCAAAACAAATGCGTTAAACAAATTCGTACACGTTATTTATCAATTTAACTCTAGAATTAAAGGATATACAACGAGAAACAACGTTTGACAACCTTTAAACAGTTTTAATAACTATCTCAAAAATTATCGCTCTGATGCAAACAACTGATGAGTTATCTACTTAAATTTGTTGAACAAAACGACTTACGTATTTTAAACATGCTAACCTTTAGCCCGGTAAGCAAATAAAAAAAAAACGCAATATGTAGGCTACACGAGAACGGAGACGTCGAGTAACCAAAACAAATGCGTTAAACAAATTCGTACACGTTATTTATCAATTTAACTCTAGAATTAAAGGATATACAACGAGAAACAACGTTTGACAACCTTTAAACAGTTTTAATAACTATCTCAAAAATTATCGCTCTGATGCAAACAACTGATGAGTTATCTACTTAAATTTGATGAACAAAACGACTTACGTATTTTAAACATGCTAACCTTTAGCCCGGTAAGCAAATTTAAAAAAAAACGCAATATGTAGGCTACACGAGAACGGAGACGTGGAGTAACCAAAACAAATGCGTTAAACAAATTCGTACACGTTATTTATCAATTTAACTCTAGAATTAAAGGATATACAACGAGAAACAACGTTTGACAACCTTTAAACAGTTTTAATAACTATCTCAAAAATTATCGCTCTGATACAAAAAAATGATGAGTTATCTACTTAAATTTGATGAACAAAACGACTTACGTATTTTAAACATGCTAACCTTTAGCCCGGTAAGCAAATTAAAAAAAAAACGCAATATGTAGGCTACACGAGAACGGAGACGTCGAGTAACCAAAACAAATGCGTTAAACAAATTCGTACACGTTATTTATCAATTTAACTCTAGAATTAAAGGATATACAACGAGAAACAACGTTTGACAACCTTTAAACAGTTTTAATAACTATCTCAAAAATTATCGCTCTGATGCAAACAACTGATGAGTTATCTACTTAAATACGATGAACAAAACGACCTACGTATTTTAAACATGCTAACCTTTAGCCCGGTAAGCAAATTAAAAAAAAAACGCAATATGTATGCTACACGAGAACGGAGACGTCGAGTAACCAAAACAAATGCGTTAAACAAATTCGTACACGTTATTTATCAATTTAACTCCAGAATTAAAGGATATACAACGAGAAACAACGTTTGACAACCTTTAAACAGTTTTAATAACTATCTCAAAAATTATCGCTCTGATGCAAACAACTGATGAGTTATCTACTTAAATATGATGAACAAAACGACTTACGTATTTTAAACATGCTAACCTTTAGCCCGGTAAGCAAATTAAAAAAAAAACGCAATATGTAGGCTACACGAGAACGGAGACGTCGAGTAACCAAAACAAATGCGCTAAACAAATTCGTACACGTTATTTATCAATTTAACTCTAGAATTAAAGGATATACAACGAGAAACAACGTTTGACAACCTTTAAACAGTTTTAATAACTATCTCAAAAATTATCGCTCTGATGCAAACAACTGATGAGTTATCTACTTAAATATGATGAACAAAACGACTTACGTATTTTAAACATGCTAACCTTTAGCCCGGTAAGCAAATTAAAAAAAAACGCAATATGTAGGCTACACGAGAACGGAGACATCGAGTAACCAAAACAAATGCGTTAAACAAATTCGTACACGTTATTTATCAATTTAACTCTAGAATTAAAGGATATACAACGAGAAACAACGTTTGACAACCTTTAAACAGTTTTAATAACTATCTCAAATATTGTCGCTCTGATGCAAACAACTGCTGAGTTATCTACTTAAATTTGATGAACAAAACGACTTACGTATTTTAAACATGCTAACCTTTAGCCCGGTAAGCAAATTAAAAAAAAAACGCAATATGTAGGCTACATGAGAACGGAGACGTCGAGTAACCAAAACAAATGACTTAAACAAATTCGTACACGTTATTTATCAATTTAACTCTAGAATTAAAGGATATACAACGAGAAACAACGTTTGACAACCTTTAAACAGTTTTAATAACTATATCAAAAAATATCGCTCTGATGCAAACAACTGATGAGTTATCTACTTAAATATGATGAACAAAACGACTTACGTATTTTAAACATGCTAACCTTTAGCCCGGTAAGCAAATAAAAAAAAAACGCAATATGTAGGCTACACGAGAACGGAGACGTCGAGTAACCAAAACAAATGCGTTAAACAAATTCGTACACGTTATTTATCAATTTAACTCTAGAATTAAAGGATATACAACGAGAAACAACGTTTGACAACCTTTAAACAGTTTTAATAACTATCTCAAAAATTATCGCTCTGATGCAAACAACTGATGAGTTATCTACTTAAATATGATGAACAAAACGACTTACGTATTTTAAACATGCTAACCTTTAGCCCGGTAAGCAAATTAAAAAAAAAACGCAATATGTAGGCTACACGAGAACGGAGACGTCGAGTAACCAAAAAAAATGCGTTAAACAAATTCGTACACGTTATTTATCAATTTAACTCTAGAATTAAAGGATATACAACGAGAAACAACGTTTGACAACCTTTAAACAGTTTTAATAACTATCTCAAAAATTATTTGATGAACAAAACGACTTACGTATTTTAAACATGCTAACCTTTAGCCCGGTAAGCAAATTAAAAAAAAACGCAATATGTAGGCTACACGAGAACGGAGACGTCGAGTAACCAAAACAAATGCGTTAAACAAATTCGTACACGTTATTTATCAATTTAACTCTAGAATTAAAGGATATACAACGAGAAACAACGTTTGACAACCTTTAAACAGTTTTAATAACTATCTCAAAAATTATCGCTCTGATGCAAACAACTGATGAGTTATCTACTTAAATATGATAAACAAAACGACTTACGTATTTTAAACATGCTAACCTTTAGCCCGGTAAGCAAATTAAAAAAAAAACGCAATATGTAGGCTACACGAGAACGGAGACGTCGAGTACCCAAAACAAATGCGTTAAACAAATTCGTACACGTTATTTATCAATTTAACTCTAGAATTAAAGGATATACAACGAGAAACAACGTTTGACAACCTTTAAACAGTTTTAATAACTATCTCAAAAATTATCGCTCTGATGCAAACAACTGATGAGTTATCTACTTAAATATGATGAACAAAACGACTTACGTATTTTAAACATGCTAACCTTTAGCCCGGTAAGCAAATTAAAAAAAAACGCAATATGTAGGCTACACGAGAACGGAGACGTCGAGTAACCAAAACAAATGCGTTAAACAAATTCGTACACGTTATTTATCAATTTAACTCTAGAATTAAAGGATATACAACGAGAAACAACGTTTGACAACCTTTAAACAGTTTTAATAACTATCTCAAAAATTGTCGCTCTGATGCAAACAACTGATGAGTTATCTACTTAAATTTGATGAACAAAACGACTTACCTATTTTAAACATGCTAACCTTTAGCCCGGTAAGCAAATTAAAAAAAAACGCAATATGTAGGCTACACGAGAACGGAGACGTCGAGTAACCAAAACAAATGCGTTAAACAAATTCGTACACGTTATTTATCAATTTAACTCTAGAATTAAAGGATATACAACGAGAAACAACGTTTGACAACCTTTAAACAGTTTTAGTAACTATCTCAAAAATTATCGCTCTGATGCAAACAACTGATGAGTTATCTACTTAAATTTGTTGAACAAAACGACTTACGTATTTTAAACATGCTAACCTTTAGCCCGGTAAGCAAATTAAAAAAAAAACGCAATATGTAGGCTACACGAGAACGGAGACGTCGAGTAACCAAAACAAATGCGTTAAACAAATTCGTACACGTTATTTATCAATTTAACTCTAGAATTAAAGGATATACAACGAGAAACAACTTTTGACAACCTTTAAACAGTTTTAATAACTATCTCAAAAATTATCGCTCTGATACAAACAACTGATGAGTTATCTACTTAAATTTGATGAACAAAACGACTTACGTATTTTAAACATGCTAACCTTTAGCCCGGTAAGCAAATTTAAAAAAAAACGCAATATATAGGCTACACGAGAACGGAGACGTGGAGTAACCAAAACAAATGCGTTAAACAAATTCGTACACGTTATTTATCAATTTAACTCTAGAATTAAAGGATATACAACGAGAAACAACGTTTGACAACCTTTAAACAGTTTTAATAACTATCTCAAAAATTATCGCTCTGATACAAACAACTGATGAGTTATCTACTTAAATTTGATGAACAAAACGACTTACGTATTTTAAACATGCTAACCTTTAGCCCGGTAAGCAAATTAAAAAAAAAACGCAATATGTAGGCTACACGAGAACGGAGACGTCGAGTAACCAAAACAAATGCGTTAAACAAATTCGTACACGTTATTTATCAATTTAACTCTAGAATTAAAGGATATACAACGAGAAACAACGTTTGACAACCTTTAAACAGTTTTAATAACTATCTCAAAAAATATCGCTCTGATACAAACAACTGATGAGTTATCTACTTAAATTTGATGAACAAAACGACTTACGTATTTTAAACATGCTAACCTTTAGCCCGGTAAGCAAATTAAAAAAAAAACGCAATATGTAGGCTACACGAGAACGGAGACGTCGAGTAACCAAAACAAATGCGTTAAACAAATTCGTACACGTTATTTATCAATTTAACTCCAGAATTAAAGGATATACAACGAGAAACAACGTTTGACAACCTTTAAACAGTTTTAATAACTATCTCAAAAAATATCGCTCTGATGCAAACAACTGATGAGTTATCTACTTAAATATGATGAACAAAACGACTTACGTATTTTAAACATGCTAACCTTTAGCCCGGTAAGCAAATTAAAAAAAAAACGCAATATGTAGGCTACACGAGAACGGAGACATCGAGTAACCAAAACAAATGCGTTAAACAAATTCGTACACGTTATTTATCAATTTAACTCTAGAATTAAAGGATATACAACGAGAAACAACGTTTGACAACCTTTAAACAGTTTTAATAACTATCTCAAAAATTATCGCTCTGATGCAAACAACTGATGAGTTATCTACTTAAATATGATGAACAAAACGACTTACGTATTTTAAACATGCTAACCTTTAGCCCGGTAAGCAAATTTAAAAAAAAACGCAATATGTAGGCTACACGAGAACGGAGACGTCGAGTAACCAAAACAAATGCGTTAAACAAATTCGTACACGTTATTTATCAATTTAACTCTAGAATTAAAGGATATACAACGAGAAACAACGTTTGACAACCTTTAAACAGTTTTAATAACTATCTCAAAAATTATCGCTCTGATGCAAACAACTGATGAGTTATCTACTTAAATATGATGAACAAAACGACTTACGTATTTTAAACATGCTAACCTTTAGCCCGGTAAGCAAATTAAAAAAAAAACGCAATATGTAGGCTACACGAGAACGGAGACGTCGAGTAACCAAAACAAATGCGTTAAACAAATTCGTACACGTTATTTATCAATTTAACTCTAGGATTAAAGGATATACAACGAGAAACAACGTTTGACAACCTTTAAACAGTTTTAATAACTATCTCAAAAATTATCGCTCTGATGCAAACAACTGATGAGTTATCTACTTAAATATGATGAACAAAACGACTTACGTATTTTAAACATGCTAACCTTTAGCCCGGTAAGCAAATTAAAAAAAAAACGCAATATGTAGGCTACACGAGAACGGAGACGTCGAGTAACCAAAACAAATGCGTTAAACAAATTCGTACACGTTATTTATCAATTTAACTCTAGAATTAAAGGATATACAACGAGAAACAACGTTTGACAACCTTTAAACAGTTTTAATAACTATCTCAAAAATTGTCGCTCTGATGCAAACAACTGATGAGTTATCTACTTAAATTTGATGAACAAAACGACTTACGTATTTTAAACATGCTAACCTTTAGCCCGGTAAGCAAATTAAAAAAAAAACGCAATATGTAGGCTACACGAGAACGGAGACGTCGAGTAACCAAAACAAATGCGTTAAACAAATTCGTACACGTTATTTATCAATTTAACTCTAGAATTAAAGGATATACAACGAGAAACAACGTTTGACAACCTTTAAACAGTTTTAATAACTATCTCAAAAATTGTCGCTCTGATGCAAACAACTGATGAGTTATCTACTTAAATTTGTTGAACAAAACGACTTACGTATTTTAAACATGCTAACCTTTATCCCGGTAAGCAAATTAAAAAAAAACGCAATATGTAGGCTACACGAGAACGGAGACGTCGAGTAACCAAAACAAATGCGTTAAACAAATTCGTACACGTTATTTATCAATTTAACTCTAGAATTAAAGGATATACAACGAGAAACAACGTTTGACAACCTTTAAACAGTTTTAATAACTATCTCAAAAATTGTCGCTCTGATGCAAACAACTGATGAGTTATCTACTTAAATTTGATGAACAAAACGACTTACGTATTTTAAACATGCTAACCTTTAGCCCGGTAAGCAAATTAAAAAAAAAACGCAATATGTAGGCTACACGAGAACGGAGACGTCGAGTAACCAAAACAAATGCGTTAAACAAATTCGTACACGTTATTTATCAATTTAACTCTAGAATTAAAGGATATACAACGAGAAACAACGTTTGACAACCTTTAAAAAGTTTTAATAACTATCTCAAAAATTATCGCTCTGATGCAAACAACTGATGAGTTATCTACTTAAATATGATGAACAAAACGACTTACGTATTGTAAACATGCTAACCTTTAGCCCGGTAAGCAAATTAAAAAAAAAAACGCAATATGTAGGCTACACGAGAATGGAGACGTCGAGTAACCAAAACAAATGCGTTAAACAAATTCGTACACGTTATTTATCAATTTAACTCTAGAATTAAAGGATATACAACGAGAAACAACGTTTGACAACCTTTAAACAGTTTTAATAACTATCTCAAAAATTATCGCTCTGATGAAAACAACTGATGAGTTATCTACTTAAATTTGATGAACAAAACGACTTACGTATTTTAAACATGCTAACCTTTAGCCCGGTAAGCAAATTAAAAAAAAAACGCAATATGTAGGCTACACGAGAACGGAGACGTCGAGTAACCAAAACAAATGCGTTAAACAAATTCGTACACGTTATTTATCAATTTAACTCTAGAATTAAAGGATATACAACGAGAAACAACGTTTGACAACCTTTAAACAGTTTTAATAACTATCTCAAAAATTATCGCTCTGATGCAAACAACTGATGAGTTATCTACTTAAATATGATGAACAAAACGACTTACGTATTTTAAACATGCTAACCTTTAGCCCGGTAAGCAAATTAAAAAAAAAACGCAATATGTAGGCTACACCAGAACGGAGACGTCGAGTAACCAAAAAAAATGCGTTAAACAAATTCGTACACGTTATTTATCAATTTAACTCTAGAATTAAAGGATATACAACGAGAAACAACGTTTGACAACCTTTAAACAGTTTTAATAACTATCTCAAAAATTATCGCTCTGATGCAAACAACTGATGAGTTATCTACTTAAATTTGATGAACAAAACGACTTACGTTTTTAAACATGCTAACCTTTAGCCCGGTAAGCAAATTAAAAAAAAAACGCAATATGTAGGCTATACGAGAACGGAGACGTCGAGTAACCAAAACAAATGCGTTAAACAAATTCGTACACGTTATTTATCAATTTAACTCTAGAATTAAAGGATATACAACGAGAAACAACGTTTGACAACCTTTAAACAGTTTTAATAACTATCTCAAAAATTATCGCTCTGATGCAAACAACTGATGAGTTATCTACTTAAATATGATAAACAAAACGACTTACGTATTTTAAACATGCTAACCTTTAGCCCGGTAAGCAAATTAAAAAAAAAACGCAATATGTAGGCTACACGAGAACGGAGACGTCGAGTACCCAAAACAAATGCGTTAAACAAATTCGTACACGTTATTTATCAATTTAACTCTAGAATTAAAGGATATACAACGAGAAACAACGTTTGACAACCTTTAAACAGTTTTAATAACTATCTCAAAAATTATCGCTCTGATGCAAACAACTGATGAGTTATCTACTTAAATTTGATGAACAAAACGACTTACGTATTTTAAACATGCTAACCTTTAGCCCGGTAAGCAAATTAAAAAAAAAACGCAATATGTAGGCTAAACGAGAACGGAGACGTCGAGTAACCAAAACAAATGCGTTAAACAAATTCGTACACGTTATTTATCAATTTAACTCTAGAATTAAAGGATATACAACGAGAAACAACGTTTGACAACCTTTAAACAGTTTTAATAACTATCTCAAAAATTATCGCTCTGATGCAAACAACTGATGAGTTATCTACTTAAATATGATGAACAAAACGACTTACGTATTTTAAACATGCTAACCTTTAGCCCGGTAAGCAAATTAAAAAAAAAACGCAATATGTAGGCTACACGAGAACGGAGACGTCGAGTAACCAAAACAAATGCGTTAAACAAATTCGTACACGTTATTTATCAATTTAACTCTAGAATTAAAGGATATACAACGAGAAACAACGTTTGACAACCTTTAAACAGTTTTAATAACTATCTCAAAAATTATCGCTCTGATGCAAACAACTGATGAGTTATCTACTTAAATTTGATGAACAAAACGACTTACGTATTTTAAACATGCTAACCTTTAGCCCGGTAAGCAAATTAAAAAAAAAAACGCAATATGTAGGCTACACGAGAACGGAGACGTCGAGTAACCAAAACAAATGCGTTAAACAAATTCGTACACGTTATTTATCAATTTAACTCTAGAATTAAAGGATATACAACGAGAAACAACGTTTGACAACCTTTAAACAGTTTTAATAACTATCTCAAAAATTATCGCTCTGATGCAAACAACTGATGAGTTATCTACTTAAATATGATGAACAAAACGACTTACGTATTTTAAACATGCTAACCTTTAGCCCGGTAAGCAAATTAAAAAAAAAACGCAATATGTAGGCTACACGAGAACGGAGACGTCGAGTAACCAAAAAAAATGCGTTAAACAAATTCGTACACGTTATTTATCAATTTAACTCTAGAATTAAAGGATATACAACGAGAAACAACGTTTGACAACCTTTAAACAGTTTTAATAACTATCTCAAAAATTATCGCTCTGATGCAAACAACTGATGAGTTATCTACTTAAATTTGATGAACAAAACGACTTACGTATTTTAAACATGCTAACCTTTAGCCCGGTAAGCAAATTAAAAAAAAAACGCAATATGTAGGCTATACGAGAACGGAGACGTCGAGTAACCAAAACAAATGCGTTAAACAAATTCGTACACGTTATTTATCAATTTAACTCTAGAATTAAAGGATATACAACGAGAAACAACGTTTGACAACCTTTAAACAGTTTTAATAACTATCTCAAAAATTGTCGCTCTGATGCAAACAACTGATGAGTTATCTACTTAAATTTGATGAACAAAACGACTTACGTATTTTAAACATGCTAACCTTTAGCCCGGTAAGCAAATTAAAAAAAAAAACGCAATATGTAGGCTACACGAGAACGGAGACGTCGAGTAACCAAAACAAATGCGTTAAACAAATTCGTACACGTTATTTATCAATTTAACTCTAGAATTAAAGGATATACAACGAGAAACAACGTTTGACAACCTTTAAACAGTTTTAATAACTATCTCAAAAATTATCGCTCTGATGCAAACAACTGATGAGTTATCTACTTAAATATGATGAACAAAACGACTTACGTATTGTAAACATGCTAACCTTTAGCCCGGTAAGCAAATTAAAAAAAAAACGCAATATGTAGGCTACACAATAACGGAGACATCGAGTAACCAAAACAAATGCGTTAAACAAATTCGTACACGTTATTTATCAATTTAACTCTAGAATTAAAGGATATACAACGAGAAACAACGTTTGACAACCTTTAAACAGTTTAATAACTATATCAAAAATTATCGCTCTGATGCAAACAACTGATGAGTTATCTACTTAAATTTGATGAACAAAACGACTTACGTATTTTAAACATGCTAACCTTTAGCCCGGTAAGCAAATTAAAAAAAAACGCAATATGTAGGCTACACGAGAACGGAGACGTCGAGTAACCAAAACAAATGCGTTAAACAAATTCGTACACGTTATTTATCAATTTAACTCTAGAATTAAAGGATATACAACGAGAAACAACGTTTGACAACCTTTAAACAGTTTTAATAACTATCTCAAAAATTATCGCTCTGATGCAAACAACTGATGAGTTATCTACTTAAATATGATGAACAAAACGACTTACGTATTTTAAACATGCTAACCTTTAGCCCGGTAAGCAAATTAAAAAAAAACGCAATATGTAGGCTACACGAGAACGGAGACGTCGAGTAACCAAAAATAATGCGTTAAACAAATTCGTACACGTTATTTATCAATTTAACTCTAGAATTAAAGGATATACAACGAGAAACAACGTTTGACAACCTTTAAACAGTTTTAATAACTATCTCAAAAATTATCGCTCTGATGCAAACAACTGATGAGTTATTTACTTAAATTTGATGAACAAAACGACTTACGTATTTTAAACATGCTAACCTTTAGCCCGGTAAGCAAATTAAAAAAAACGCAATATGTAGGCTATACGAGAACGGAGACGTCGAGTAACCAAAACAAATGCGTTAAACAAATTCGTACACGTTATTTATCAATTTAACTCTAGAATTAAAGGATATACAACGAGAAACAACGTTTGACAACCTTTAAACAGTTTTAATAACTATCTCAAAAATTATCGCTCTGATGCAAACAACTGATGAGTTATCTACTTAAATATGATAAACAAAACGACTTACGTATTTTAAACATGCTAACCTTTAGCCCGGTAAGCAAATTAAAAAAAAAACGCAATATGTAGGCTACACGAGAACGGAGACGTCGAGTACCCAAAACAAATGCGTTAAACAAATTCGTACACGTTATTTATCAATTTAACTCTAGAATTAAAGGATATACAACGAGAAACAACGTTTGACAACCTTTAAACAGTTTTAATAACTATCTCAAAAATTATCGCTCTGATGCAAACAACTGATGAGTTATCTACTTAAATTTGATGAACAAAACGACTTACGTATTTTAAACATGCTAACCTTTAGCCCGGTAAGCAAATTAAAAAAAAAACGCAATATGTAGGCTACACGAGAACGGAGACGTCGAGTAACCAAAACAAATGCGTTAAACAAATTCGTACACGTTATTTATCAATTTAACTCTAGAATTAAAGGATATACAACGAGAAACAACGTTTGACAACCTTTAAACAGTTTTAATAACTATCTCAAAAATTGTCGCTCTGATGCAAACAACTGATGAGTTATCTACTTAAATTTGATGAACAAAACGACTTACGTATTTTAAACATGCTAACCTTTAGCCCGGTAAGCAAATTAAAAAAAAAAACGCAATATGTAGGCTACACGAGAACGGAGACGTCGAGTAACCAAAACAAATGCGTTAAACAAATTCGTACACGTTATTTATCAATTTAACTCTAGAATTAAAGGATATACAACGAGAAACAACGTTTGACAACCTTTAAACAGTTTTAATAACTATCTCAAAAATTGTCGCTCTGATGCAAACAACTGATGAGTTATCTACTTAAATTTGTTGAACAAAACGACTTACGTATTTTAAACATGCTAACCTTTAGCCCGGTAAGCAAATTAAAAAAAAAACGCAATATGTAGGCTACACGAGAACGGAGACGTCGAGTAACCAAAACAAATGCGTTAAATAAATTCGTACACGTTATTTATCAATTTAACTCTAGAATTAAAGGATATACAACGAGAAACAACGTTTGACAACCTTTAAACAGTTTTAATAACTATCTCAAAAATTGTCGCTCTGATGCAAACAACTGATGAGTTATCTACTTAAATTTGATGAACAAAACGACTTACGTATTTTAAACATGCTAACCTTTAGCCCGGTAAGCAAATTAAAAAAAAAACGCAATATGTAGGCTA
This sequence comes from Eurosta solidaginis, assembly GCF_040869045.1. Classification (NCBI taxonomy): domain Eukaryota; kingdom Metazoa; phylum Arthropoda; class Insecta; order Diptera; family Tephritidae; genus Eurosta; species Eurosta solidaginis. Next base: position 111,500 of record NW_027137037.1, on the reverse strand, counting down.
CACGAGAACGGAGACGTCGAGTAACCAAAACAAATGCGTTAAACAAATTCTTACACGTTATTTATCAATTTAACTCTAGAATTAAAGGATATACAACGAGAAACAACGTTTGACAACCTTTAAACAGTTTTAATAACTATCTCAAAAATTATCGCTCTGATGCAAACAACTGATGAGTTATCTACTTAAATATGATGAACAAAACGACTTACGTATTGTAAACATGCTAACCTTTAGCCCGGTAAGCAAATTAAAAAAAAAACGCAATATGTAGGCTACACGAGAACGGAGACGTCGAGTAACCAAAACAAATGCGTTAAACAAATTCGTACACGTTATTTATCAATTTAACTCTAGAATTAAAGGATATACAACGAGAAACAACGTTTGACAACCTTTAAACAGTTTTAATAACTATCTCAAAAATTATCGCTCTGATGCAAACAACTGATGAGTTATCTACTTAAATATGATGAACAAAACGACTTACGTATTTTAAACATGCTAACCTTTAGCCCGGTAAGCAAATTAAAAAAAAAAACGCAATATGTAGGCTACACGAGAACGGAGACGTCGAGTAACCAAAAAAAATGCGTTAAACAAATTCGTACACGTTATTTATCAATTTAACTCTAGAATTAAAGGATATACAACGAGAAACAACGTTTGACAACCTTTAAACAGTTTTAATAACTATCTCAAAAATTATCGCTCTGATGCAAACAACTGATGAGTTATCTACTTAAATTTGATGAACAAAACGACTTACGTATTTTAAACATGCTAACCTTTAGCCCGGTAAGCAAATTAAAAAAAAAACGCAATATGTAGGCTATACGAGAACGGAGACGTTGAGTAACCAAAACAAATGCGTTAAACAAATTCGTACACGTTATTTATCAATTTAACTCTAGAATTAAAGGATATACAACGAGAAACAACGTTTGACAACCTTTAAACAGTTTTAATAACTATCTCAAAAATTATCGCTCTGATGCAAACAACTGATGAGTTATCTACTTAAATATGATAAACAAAACGACTTACGTATTTTAAACATGCTAACCTTTAGCCCGGTAAGCAAATTAAAAAAAAAAACGCAATATGTAGGCTACACGAGAACGGAGACGTCAAGTAACCAAAACAAATGCGTTAAACAAATTCGTACACGTTATTTATCAATTTAACTCTAGAATTAAAGGATATACAACGAGAAACAACGTTTGACAACCTTTAAACAGTTTTAATAACTATCTCAAAAATTATCGCTCTGATGCAAACAACTGATGAGTTATCTACTTAAATATGATGAACAAAACGACTTACGTATTTTAAACATGCTAACCTTTAGCCCGGTAAGCAAATTAAAAAAAAAACGCAATATGTAGGCTACACGAGAACGGAGACGTCGAGTAACCAAAAAAAATGCGTTAAACAAATTCGTACACGTTATTTATCAATTTAACTCTAGAATTAAAGGATATACAACGAGAAACAACGTTTGACAACCTTTAAACAGTTTTAATAACTATCTCAAAAATTATCGCTCTGATGCAAACAACTGATGAGTTATCTACTTAAATTTGATGAACAAAACGACTTACGTATTTTAAACATGCTAACCTTTAGCCCGGTAAGCAAATTAAAAAAAAAACGCAATATGTAGGCTATACGAGAACTGAGACGTCGAGTAACCAAAACAAATGCGTTAAACAAATTCGTACACGTTATATATCAATTTAACTCTAGAATTAAAGGATATACAACGAGAAACAACGTTTGACAACCTTTAAACAGTTTTAATAACTATCTCAAAAATTATCGCTCTGATGCAAACAACTGATGAGTTATCTACTTAAATATGATAAACAAAACGACTTACGTATTTTAAACATGCTAACCTTTAGCCCGGTAAGCAAATTAAAAAAAAAACGCAATATGTAGGCTACACGAGAACGGAGACGTCGAGTACCCAAAACAAATGCGTTAAACAAATTCGTACACGTTATTTATCAATTTAACTCTAGAATTAAAGGATATACAACGAGAAACAACGTTTGACAACCTTTAAACAGTTTTAATAACTATCTCAAAAATTATCGCTCTGATGCAAACAACTGATGAGTTATCTACTTAAATTTGATGAACAAAACGACTTACGTATTTTAAACATGCTAACCTTCAGCCCGGTAAGCAAATTAAAAAAAAAACGCAATATGTAGGCGAAACGAGAACGGAGACGTCGAGTAACCAAAACAAATGCGTTAAACAAATTCGTACACGTTATTTATCAATTTAACTCTAGAATTAAAGGATATACAACGAGAAACAACGTTTGACAACCTTTAAACAGTTTTAATAACTATCTCAAAAATTATCGCTCTGATGCAAACAACTGATGAGTTATCTACTTAAATATGATGAACAAAACGACTTGCGTATTTTAAACATGCTAACCTTTAGCCCGGTAAGCAAATTAAAAAAAAAACGCAATATGTAGGCTACACGAGAACGGAGACGTCGAGTAACCAAAACAAATGCGTTAAACAAATTCGTACACGTTATTTATCAATTTAACTCTAGAATTAAAGGATATACAACGAGAAACAACGTTTGACAACCTTTAAACAGTTTTAATAACTATCTCAAAAACTGTCGCTCTGATGCAAACAACTGATGAGTTATCTACTTAAATTTGATGAACAAAACGACTTACCTATTTTAAACATGCTAACCTTTAGCCCGGTAAGCAAATTAAAAAAAAAACGCAATATATAGGCTACACGAGAACGGAGACGTCGAGTAACCAAAACAAATGCGTTAAACAAATTCGTACACGTTATTTATCAATTTAACTCTAGAATTAAAGGATATACAACGAGAAACAACGTTTGACAACCTTTAAACAGTTTTAATAACTATCTCAAAAATTGTCGCTCTGATGCAAACAACTGATGAGTTATCTACTTAAATTTGATGAACAAAACGACTTACGTATTTTAAACATGCTAACCTTTAGCCCGGTAAGCAAATTAAAAAAAAAACGCAATATGTAGGCTACACGAGAACGGAGACGTCGAGTAACCAAAACAAATGCGTTAAACAAATTCGTACACGTTATTTATCAATTTAACTCTAGAATTAAAGGATATACAACGAGAAACAACGTTTGACAACCTTTAAACAGTTTTAATAACTATCTCAAAAATTATCACTCTGATGCAAACAACTGATGAGTTATCTACTTAAATATGATGAACAAAACGACTTACGTATTGTAAACATGCTAACCTTTAGCCCGGTAAGCAAATTAAAAAAAAAACGCAATATGTAGGCTACACGAGAACGGAGACGTCGAGTAACCAAAACAAATGCGTTAAACAAATTCGTACACGTTATTTATCAATTTAACTCTAGAATTAAAGGATATACAACGAGAAACAACGTTTGACAACCTTTAAACAGTTTTAATAACTATCTCAAAAATTATCGCTCTGATGCAAACAACTGATGAGTTATCTACTTAAATATGATGAACAAAACGACTTACGTATTTTAAACATGCTAACCTTTAGCCCGGTAAGCAAATTAAAAAAAAAAACGCAATATGTAGGCTACACGAGAACGGAGACGTCGAGTAACCAAAAAAAATGCGTTAAACAAATTCGTACACGTTATTTATCAATTTAACTCTAGAATTAAAGGATATACAACGAGAAACAACGTTTGACAACCTTTAAACAGTTTTAATAACTATCTCAAAAATTATCGCTCTGATGCAAACAACTGATGAGTTATCTACTTAAATTTGATGAACAAAACGACTTACGTATTTTAAACATGCTAACCTTTAGCCCGGTAAGCAAATTAAAAAAAAAACGCAATATGTAGGCTATACGAGAACGGAGACGTTGAGTAACCAAAACAAATGCGTTAAACAAATTCGTACACGTTATTTATCAATTTAACTCTAGAATTAAAGGATATACAACGAGAAACAACGTTTGACAACCTTTAAACAGTTTTAATAACTATCTCAAAAATTATCGCTCTGATGCAAACAACTGATGAGTTATCTACTTAAATATGATAAACAAAACGACTTACGTATTTTAAACATGCTAACCTTTAGCCCGGTAAGCAAATTAAAAAAAAAAACGCAATATGTAGGCTACACGAGAACGGAGACGTCAAGTAACCAAAACAAATGCGTTAAACAAATTCGTACACGTTATTTATCAATTTAACTCTAGAATTAAAGGATATACAACGAGAAACAACGTTTGACAACCTTTAAACAGTTTTAATAACTATCTCAAAAATTATCGCTCTGATGCAAACAACTGATGAGTTATCTACTTAAATATGATGAACAAAACGACTTACGTATTTTAAACATGCTAACCTTTAGCCCGGTAAGCAAATTAAAAAAAAAACGCAATATGTAGGCTACACGAGAACGGAGACGTCGAGTAACCAAAAAAAATGCGTTAAACAAATTCGTACACGTTATTTATCAATTTAACTCTAGAATTAAAGGATATACAACGAGAAACAACGTTTGACAACCTTTAAACAGTTTTAATAACTATCTCAAAAATTATCGCTCTGATGCAAACAACTGATGAGTTATCTACTTAAATTTGATGAACAAAACGACTTACGTATTTTAAACATGCTAACCTTTAGCCCGGTAAGCAAATTAAAAAAAAAACGCAATATGTAGGCTATACGAGAACTGAGACGTCGAGTAACCAAAACAAATGCGTTAAACAAATTCATACACGTTATATATCAATTTAACTCTAGAATTAAAGGATATACAACGAGAAACAACGTTTGACAACCTTTAAACAGTTTTAATAACTATCTCAAAAATTATCGCTCTGATGCAAACAACTGATGAGTTATCTACTTAAATATGATAAACAAAACGACTTACGTATTTTAAACATGCTAACCTTTAGCCCGGTAAGCAAATTAAAAAAAAAACGCAATATGTAGGCTACACGAGAACGGAGACGTCGAGTACCCAAAACAAATGCGTTAAACAAATTCGTACACGTTATTTATCAATTTAACTCTAGAATTAAAGGATATACAACGAGAAACAACGTTTGACAACCTTTAAACAGTTTTAATAACTATCTCAAAAATTATCGCTCTGATGCAAACAACTGATGAGTTATCTACTTAAATTTGATGAACAAAACGACTTACGTATTTTAAACATGCTAACCTTTAGCCCGGTAAGCAAATTAAAAAAAAAACGCAATATGTAGGCGAAACGAGAACGGAGACGTCGAGTAACCAAAACAAATGCGTTAAACAAATTCGTACACGTTATTTATCAATTTAACTCTAGAATTAAAGGATAACAACGAGAAACAACGTTTGACAACCTTTAAACAGTTTTAATAACTATCTCAAAAATTATCGCTCTGATGCAAACAACTGATGAGTTATCTACTTAAATATGATGAACAAAACGACTTGCGTATTTTAAACATGCTAACCTTTAGCCCGGTAAGCAAATTAAAAAAAAAACGCAATATGTAGGCTACACGAGAACGGAGACGTCGAGTAACCAAAACAAATGCGTTAAACAAATTCGTACACGTTATTTATCAATTTAACTCTAGAATTAAAGGATATACAACGAGAAACAACGTTTGACAACCTTTAAACAGTTTTAATAACTATCTCAAAAATTGTCGCTCTGATGCAAACAACTGATGAGTTATCTACTTAAATTTGATGAACAAAACGACTTACCTATTTTAAACATGCTAACCTTTAGCCCGGTAAGCAAATTAAAAAAAAAACGCAATATATAGGCTACACGAGAACGGAGACGTCGAGTAACCAAAACAAATGCGTTAAACAAATTCGTACACGTTATTTATCAATTTAACTCTAGAATTAAAGGATATACAACGAGAAACAACGTTTGACAACCTTTAAACAGTTTTAATAACTATCTCAAAAATTATCGCTCTGATGCAAACAACTGATGAGTTATCTACTTAAATTTGTTGAACAAAACGACTTACGTATTTTAAACATGCTAACCTTTAGCCCGGTAAGCAAATTAAAAAAAAAACGCAATATGTAGGCTACACGAGAACGGAGACGTCGAGTAACCAAAACAAATGCGTTAAACAAATTCGTACACGTTATTTATCAATTTAACTCTAGAATTAAAGGATATACAACGAGAAACAACGTTTGACAACCTTTAAACAGTTTTAATAACTATCTCAAAAATTATCGCTCTGATGCAAACAACTGATGAGTTATCTACTTAAATTTGATGAACAAAACGACTTACGTATTTTAAACATGCTAACCGTTAGCCCGGTAAGCAAATTTAAAAAAAAACACAATATGTAGGCTACACGAGAACGGAGACGTGGAGTAACCAAAACAAATGCGTTAAACAAATTCGTACACGTTATTTATCAATTTAACTCTAGAATTAAAGGATATACAACGAGAAACAACGTTTGACAACCTTTAAACAGTTTTAATAACTATCTCAAAAATTATCGCTCTGATACAAACAACTGATGAGTTATCTACCTAAATTTGATGAACAAAACGACTTACGTATTTTAAACATGCTAACCTTTAGCCCGGTAAGCAAATTAAAAAAAAAAAGCAATATGTAGGCTACACGAGAACGGAGACGTCGAGTAACCAAAACAAATGCGTTAAACAAATTCGTACACGTTATTTATCAATTTAACTCTAGAATTAAAGGATATACAACGAGAAACAACGTTTGACAACCTTTAAACAGTTTTAATAACTATCTCAAAAATTATCGCTCTGATGCAAACAACTGATGAGTTATCTACTTAAATACGATGAACAAAACGACTTACGTATTTTAAACATGCTAACCTTTAGCCCGGTAAGCAAATTAAAAAAAAAAACGCAATATGTATGCTACACGAGAACGGAGACGTCGAGTAACCAAAACAAATGCGTTAAACAAATTCGTACACGTTATTTATCAATTTAACTCCAGAATTAAAGGATATACAACGAGAATCAACGTTTGACAACCTTTAAACAGTTTTAATAACTATCTCAAAAATTATCGCTCTGATGCAAACAACTGATGAGTTATCTACTTAAATATGATGAACAAAACGACTTACGTATTTTAAACATGCTAACCTTTAGCCCGGTAAGCAAATTAAAAAAAAAAACGCAATATGTAGGCTACACGAGAACGGAGACGTCGAGTAACCAAAACAAATGCGTTAAACAAATTCGTACACGTTATTTATCAATTTAACTCTAGAATTAAAGGATATACAACGAGAAACAACGTTTGACAACCTTTAAACAGTTTTAATAACTATCTCAAAAATTATCGCTCTGATGCAAACAACTGATGAGTTATCTACTTAAATTTGATGAACAAAACGACTTACGTATTTTAAACATGCTAACCTTTAGCCCGGTAAGCAAATTTAAAAAAAAACGCAATATGTAGGCTACACGAGAACGGAGACGTCGAGTAACCAAAACAAATGCGTTAAACAAATTCGTACACGTTATTTATCAATTTAACTCTAGAATTAAAGGATATACAACGAGAAACAACGTTTGACAACCTTTAAACAGTTTTAATAACTATCTCAAAAATTATCGCTCTGATGCAAACAACTGATGAGTTATCTACTTAAATATGATGAACAAAACGACTTACGTATTTTAAACATGCTAACCTTTAGCCCGGTAAGCAAATTAAAAAAAAAACGCAATATGTAGGCTACACGAGAACGGAGACGTCGAGTAACCAAAAAAAATGCGTTAAACAAATTCGTAGACGTTATTTATCAATTTAACTCTAGAATTAAAGGATATACAACGAGAAACAACGTTTGACAACCTTTAAACAGTTTTAATAACTATCTCAAAAATTATCGCTCTGATGCAAACAACTGATGAGTTATCTACTTAAATTTGATGAACAAAACGACTTACGTATTTTAAACATGCTAACCTTTAGCCCGGTAAGCAAATTTAAAAAAAAACGCAATATGTAGGCTATACGAGAACTGAGACGTCGAGTAACCAAAACAAATGCGTTAAACAAATTCGTACACGTTATATATCAATTTAACTCTAGAATTAAAGGATATACAACGAGAAACAACGTTTGACAACCTTTAAACAGTTTTAATAACTATCTCAAAAATTATCGCTCTGATGCAAACAACTGATGAGTTATCTACTTAAATATGATAAACAAAACGACTTACGTATTTTAAACATGCTAACCTTTAGCCCGGTAAGCAAATTAAAAAAAAAACGCAATATGTAGGCTACACGAGAACGGAGACGTCGAGTACCCAAAACAAATGCGTTAAACAAATTCGTACACGTTATTTATCAATTTAACTCTAGAATTAAAGGATATACAACGAGAAACAACGTTTGACAACCTTTAAACAGTTTTAATAACTATCTCAAAAATTATCGCTCTGATGCAAACAACTGATGAGTTATCTACTTAAATTTGATGAACAAAACGACTTACGTATTTTAAACATGCTAACCTTTAGCCCGGTAAGCAAATTAAAAAAAAAAAAACGCAATATGTAGGCGAAACGAGAACGGAGACGTCGAGTAACCAAAACAAATGCGTTAAACAAATTCGTACACGTTATTTATCAATTTAACTCTAGAATTAAAGGATATACAACGAGAAACAACGTTTGACAACCTTTAAACAGTTTTAATAACTATCTCAAAAATTATCGCTCTGATGCAAACAACTGATGAGTTATCTACTTAAATATGATGAACAAAACGACTTGCGTATTTTAAACATGCTAACCTTTAGCCCGGTAAGCAAATTAAAAAAAAAACGCAATATGTAGGCTACACGAGAACGGAGACGTCGAGTAACCAAAACAAATGCGTTAAACAAATTCGTACACGTTATTTATCAATTTAACTCTAGAATTAAAGGATATACAACGAGAAACAACGTTTGACAACCTTTAAACAGTTTTAATAACTATCTCAAAAATTGTCGCTCTGATGCAAACAACTGATGAGTTATCTACTTAAATTTGATGAACAAAACGACTTACCTATTTTAAACATGCTAACCTTTAGCCCGGTAAGCAAATTAAAAAAAAAAACGCAATATATAGGCTACACGAGAACGGAGACGTCGAGTAACCAAAACAAATGCGTTAAACAAATTCGTACACGTTATTTATCAATTTAACTCTAGAATTAAAGGATATACAACGAGAAACAACGTTTGACAACCTTTAAACAGTTTTAATAACTATCTCAAAAATTATCGCTCTGATGCAAACAACTGATGAGTTATCTACTTAAATTTGTTGAACAAAACGACTTACGTATTTTAAACATGCTAACCTTTAGCCCGGTAAGCAAATTAAAAAAAAAACGCAATATGTAGGCTACACGAGAACGGAGACGTCGAGTAACCAAAACAAATGCGTTAAACAAATTCGTACACGTTATTTATCAATTTAACTCTAGAATTAAAGGATATACAACGAGAAACAACGTTTGACAACCTTTAAACAGTTTTAATAACTATCTCAAAAATTATCGCTCTGATGCAAACAACTGATGAGTTATCTACTTAAATTTGATGAACAAAACGACTTACGTATTTTAAACATGCTAACCTTTAGCCCGGTAAGCAAATTTAAAAAAAAAACGCAATATGTAGGCTACACGAGAACGGAGACGTGGAGTAACCAAAACAAATGCGTTAAACAAATTCGTACACGTTATTTATCAATTTAACTCTAGAATTAAAGGATATACAACGAGAAACAACGTTTGACAACCTTTAAACAGTTTTAATAACTATCTCAAAAATTATCGCTCTGATACAAACAACTGATGAGTTATCTACTTAAATTTGATGAACAAAACGACTTACGTATTTTAAACATGCTAACCTTTAGCCCGGTAAGCAAATTAAAAAAAAAAAGCAATATGTAGGCTACACGAGAACGGAGACGTCGAGTAACCAAAACAAATGCGTTAAACAAATTCGTACACGTTATTTATCAATTTAACTCTAGAATTAAAGGATATACAACGAGAAACAACGTTTGACAACCTTTAAACAGTTTTAATAACTATCTCAAAAATTATCGCTCTGATGCAAACAACTGATGAGTTATCTACTTAAATACGATGAACAAAACGACTTACGTATTTTAAACATGCTAACCTTTAGCCCGGTAAGCAAATTAAAAAAAAAACGCAATATGTATGCTACACGAGAACGGAGACGTCGAGTAACCAAAACAAATGCGTTAAACAAATTCGTACACGTTATTTATCAATTTAACTCCAGAATTAAAGGATATACAACGAGAAACAACGTTTGACAACCTTTAAACAGTTTTAATAACTATCTCAAAAATTATCGCTCTGATGCAAACAACTGATGAGTTATCTACTTAAATATGATGAACAAAACGACTTACGTATTTTAAACATGCTAACCTTTAGCCCGGTAAGCAAATTAAAAAAAAAACGCAATATGTAGGCTACACGAGAACGGAGACGTCGAGTAACCAAAACAAATGCGTTAAACAAATTCGTACACGTTATTTATCAATTTAACTCTAGAATTAAAGGATATACAACGAGAAACAACGTTTGACAACCTTTAAACAGTTTTAATAACTATCTCAAAAATTATCGCTCTGATGCAAACAACTGATGAGTTATCTACTTAAATATGATGAACAAAACGACTTACGTATTTTAAACATGCTAACCTTTAGCCCGGTAAGCAAATTAAAAAAAAACGCAATATGTAGGCTACACGAGAACGGAGACATCGAGTAACCAAAACAAATGCGTTAAACAAATTCGTACACGTTATTTATCAATTTAACTCTAGAATTAAAGGATATACAACGAGAAACAACGTTTGACAACCTTTAAACAGTTTTAATAACTATCTCAAATATTGTCGCTCTGATGCAAACAACTGCTGAGTTATCTACTTAAATTTGATGAACAAAACGACTTACGTATTTTAAACATGCTAACCTTTAGCCCGGTAAGCAAATTAAAAAAAAAAACGCAATATGTAGGCTACACGAGAACGGAGACGTCGAGTAACCAAAACAAATGACTTAAACAAATTCGTACACGTTATTTATCAATTTAACTCTAGAATTAAAGGATATACAACGAGAAACAACGTTTGACAACCTTTAAACAGTTTTAATAACTATCTCAAAAATTGTCGCTCTGATGCAAACAACTGATGAGTTATCTACTTAAATTTTATGAACAAAACGACTTACGTATTTTAAACATGCTAACCTTTAGCCCGGTAAGCAAATTAAAAAAAAAACGCGATATCTAGGCTACACGAGAACGGAGACGTCGAGTAACCAAAACAAATGCGTTAAACAAATTCGTACACGTTATTTATCAATTTAACTCTAGAATTAAAGGATATACAACGAGAAACAACGTTTGACAACCTTTAAACAGTTTTAATAACTATCTCAAAAATTATCGCTCTGATGCAAACAACTGATGAGTTATCTACTTAAATTTGATGAACAAAACGACTTACGTATTTTAAACATGCTAACCTTTAGCCCGGTAAGCAAATTAAAAAAAAAACGCAATATGTGGGCTACACGAGAACGGAGACGTCGAGTAACCAAAACAAATGCGTTAAACAAATTCGTACACGTTATTTATCAATTTAACTCTAGAATTAAAGGATATACAACGAGAAACAACGTTGTACAACCTTTAAACAGTTTTAATAACTATCTCAAAAATTATCGCTCTGATGCAAACAACTGATGAGTTATCTACTTAAATATGATGAACAAAACGACTTACGTATTTTAAACATGCTAACCTTTAGCCCGGTAAGCAAATTAAAAAAAAAACGCAATATGTATGCTACACGAGAACGGAGACGTCGAGTAACCAAAACAAATGCGTTAAACAAATTCCTACACGTTATTTATCAATTTAACTCTAGAATTAAAGGATATACAACGAGAAACAACGTTTGACAACCTTTAAACAGTTTTAATAACTATCTCAAAAATTATCGCTCTGATGCAAACAACTGATGAGTTATCTACTTAAATTTGTTGAACAAAACGACTTACGTATTTTAAACATGCTAACCTTTAGCCCGGTAAGCAAATTAAAAAAAAACGCAATATGTAGGCTACACGAGAACGGAGACGTCGAGTAACCAAAACAAATGCGTTAAACAAATTCGTACACGTTATTTATCAATTTAACTCTAGAATTAAAGGATATACAACGAGAAACAACGTTTGACAACCTTTAAACAGTTTTAATAACTATCTCAAAAATTATCGCTCTGATGCAAACAACTGATGAGTTATCTACTTAAATTTGATGAACAAAACGACTTACGTATTTTAAGCATGCTAACCTTTAGCCCGGTAAGCAAATTAAAAAAAAAACGCAATATGTAGGCTAAACGAGAACGGAGACGTCGAGTAACCAAAACAAATGCGTTAAACAAATTCGTACACGTTATTTATCAATTTAACTCTAGAATTAAAGGATATACAACGAGAAACAACGTTTGACAACCTTTAAACAGTTTTAATAACTATCTCAAAAATTATCGCTCTGATGCAAACAACTGATGAGTTATCTACTTAAATATGATGAACAAAACGACTTACGTATTTTAAACATGCTAACCTTTAGCCCGGTAAGCAAATTAAAAAAAAAACGCAATATGTAGGCTACACGAGAACGGAGACGTCGAGTAACCAAAACAAATGCGTTAAACAAATTCGTACACGTTATTTATCAATTTAACTCTAGAATTAAAGGATATACAACGAGAAACAACGTTTGACAACCTTTAAACAGTTTTAATAACTATCTCAAAAATTTTCGCTCTGATGCAAACAACTGATGAGTTATCTACTTAAATTTGATGAACAAAACGACTTACCTATTTGAAACATGCTAACCTTTAGCCCGGTAAGCAAATTAAAAAAAAAAAACGCAATATATAGGCTACACGAGAACGGAGACGTCGAGTAACCAAAACAAATGCGTTAAACAAATTCGTACACGTTATTTATCAATTTAACTCTAGAATTAAAGGATATACAACGAGAAACAACGTTTGACAACCTTTAAACAGTTTTAATAACTATCTCAAAAATTATCGCTCTGATGCAAACAACTGATGAGTTATCTACTTAAATTTGTTGAACAAAACGACTTACGTATTTTAAACATGCTAACCTTTAGCCCGGTAAGCAAATTAAAAAAAAAAACGCAATATGTAGGCTACACGAGAACGGAGACGTCGAGTAACCAAAACAAATGCGTTAAACAAATTCGTACACGTTATTTATCAATTTAACTCTAGAATTAAAGGATATACAACGAGAAACAACGTTTGACAACCTTTAAACAGTTTTAATAACTATCTCAAAAATTATCGCTCTGATGCAAACAACTGATGAGTTATCTACTTAAATTTGATGAACAAAACGACTTACGTATTTTAAACATGCTAACCTTTAGCCCGGTAAGCAAATTAAAAAAAAACGCAATATGTGGGCTACACGAGAACGGAGACGTCGAGTAACCAAAACAAATGCGTTAAACAAATTCGTACACGTTATTTATCAATTTAACTCTAGAATTAAAGGATATACAACGAGAAACAACGTTGGACAACCTTTAAACAGTTTTAATAACTATCTCAAAAATTATCGCTCTGATGCAAACAACTGATGAGTTATCTACTTAAATATGATGAACAAAACGACTTACGTATTTTAAACATGCTAACCTTTAGCCCGGTAAGCAAATTAAAAAAAAAACGCAATATGTATGCTACACGAGAACGGAGACGTCGAGTAACCAAAACAAATGCGTTAAACAAATTCCTACACGTTATTTATCAATTTAACTCTAGAATTAAAGGATATACAACGAGAAACAACGTTTGACAACCTTTAAACAGTTTTAATAACTATCTCAAAAATTATCGCTCTGATGCAAACAACTGATGAGTTATCTACTTAAATTTGTTGAACAAAACGACTTACGTATTTTAAACATGCTAACCTTTAGCCCGGTAAGCAAATTAAAAAAAAACGCAATATGTAGGCTACACGAGAACGGAGACGTCGAGTAACCAAAACAAATGCGTTAAACAAATTCGTACACGTTATTTATCAATTTAACTCTAGAATTAAAGGATATACAACGAGAAACAACGTTTGACAACCTTTAAACAGTTTTAATAACTATCTCAAAAATTATCGCTCTGATGCAAACAACTGATGAGTTATCTACTTAAATTTGATGAACAAAACGACTTACGTATTTTAAGCATGCTAACCTTTAGCCCGGTAAGCAAATTAAAAAAAAAAACGCAATATGTAGGCTAAACGAGAACGGAGACGTCGAGTAACCAAAACAAATGCGTTAAACAAATTCGTACACGTTATTTATCAATTTAACTCTAGAATTAAAGGATATACAACGAGAAACAACGTTTGACAACCTTTAAACAGTTTTAATAACTATCTCAAAAATTATCGCTCTGATGCAAACAACTGATGAGTTATCTACTTAAATATGATGAACAAAACGACTTACGTATTTTAAACATGCTAACCTTTAGCCCGGTAAGCAAATTAAAAAAAAAACGCAATATGTAGGCTACACGAGAACGGAGACGTCGAGTAACCAAAACAAATGCGTTAAACAAATTCGTACACGTTATTTATCAATTTAACTCTAGAATTAAAGGATATACAACGAGAAACAACGTTTGACAACCTTTAAACAGTTTTAATAACTATCTCAAAAATTGTCGCTCTGATGCAAACAACTGATGAGTTATCTACTTAAATTTGATGAACAAAACGACTTACGTATTTTAAACATGCTAACCTTTAGCCCGGTAAGCAAATTAAAAAAAAAAACGCAATATGTAGGCTACACGAGAACGGAGACGTGGAGTAACCAAAACAAATGCGTTAAACAAATTCGTACACGTTATTTATCAATTTAACTCTAGAATTAAAGGATATACAACGAGAAACAACGTTTGACAACCTTTAAACAGTTTTAATAACTATCTCAAAAATTATCGCTCTGATACAAACAACTGATGAGTTATCTACTTAAATTTGATGAACAAAACGACTTACGTATTTTAAACATGCTAACCTTTAGCCCGGTAAGCAAATTAAAAAAAAAAAGCAATATGTAGGCTACACGAGAACGGAGACGTCGAGTAACCAAAACAAATGCGTTAAACAAATTCGTACACGTTATTTATCAATTTAACTCTAGAATTAAAGGATATACAACGAGAAACAACGTTTGACAACCTTTAAACAGTTTTAATAACTATCTCAAAAATTATCGCTCTGATGCAAACAACTGATGAGTTATCTACTTAAATACGATGAACAAAACGACTTACGTATTTTAAACATGCTAACCTTTAGCCCGGTAAGCAAATTAAAAAAAAAACGCAATATGTATGCTACACGAGAACGGAGACGTCGAGTAACCAAAACAAATGCGTTAAACAAATTCGTATACGTTATTTATCAATTTAACTCCAGAATTAAAGGATATACAACGAGAAACAACGTTTGACAACCTTTAAACAGTTTTAATAACTATCTCAAAAATTATCGCTCTGATGCAAACAACTGATGAGTTATCTACTTAAATATGATGAACAAAACGACTTACGTATTTTAAACATGCTAACCTTTAGCCCGGTAAGCAAATTAAAAAAAAAACGCAATATGTAGGCTACACGAGAACGGAGACGTCGAGTAACCAAAACAAATGCGTTAAACAAATTCGTACACGTTATTTATCAATTTAACTCTAGAATTAAAGGATATACAACGAGAAACAACGTTTGACAACCTTTAAACAGTTTTAATAACTATCTCAAAAATTATCGCTCTGATGCAAACAACTGATGAGTTATCTACTTAAATATGATGAACAAAACGACTTACGTATTTTAAACATGCTAACCTTTAGCCCGGTAAGCAAATTAAAAAAAAACGCAATATGTAGGCTACACGAGAACGGAGACATCGAGTAACCAAAACAAATGCGTTAAACAAATTCGTACACGTTATTTATCAATTTAACTCTAGAATTAAAGGATATACAACGAGAAACAACGTTGGACAACCTTTAAACAGTTTTAATAACTATCTCAAAAATTATCGCTCTGATGCAAACAACTGATGAGTTATCTACTTAAATATGATGAACAAAACGACTTACGTATTTTAAACATGCTAACCTTTAGCCCGGTAAGCAAATTAAAAAAAAAACGCAATATGTATGCTACACGAGAACGGAGACGTCGAGTAACCAAAACAAATGCGTTAAACAAATTCGTACACGTTATTTATTAATTTAACTCCAGAATTAAAGGATATACAACGAGAAACAACGTTTGACAACCTTTAAACAGTTTTAATAACTATCTCAAAAATTATCGCTCTGATGCAAACAACTGATGAGTTATCTACTTAAATATGATGAACAAAACGACTTACGTATTTTAAACATGCTAACCTTTAGCCCGGTAAGCAAATTAAAAAAAAAACGCAATATGTAGGCTACACGAGAACGGAGACGTCGAGTAACCAAAACAAATGCGTTAAACAAATTCGTACACGTTATTTATCAATTTAACTCTAGAATTAAAGGATATACAACGAGAAACAACGTTTGACAACCTTTAAACAGTTTTAATAACTATCTCAAAAATTATCGCTCTGATGCAAACAACTGATGAGTTATCTACTTAAATTTGTTGAACAAAACGACTTACGTATTTTAAACATGCTAACCTTTAGCCCGGTAAGCAAATTAAAAAAAAACGCAATATGTAGGCTACACGAGAACGGAGACGTCGAGTAACCAAAACAAATGCGTTAAACAAATTCGTACACGTTATTTATCAATTTAACTCTAGAATTAAAGGATATACAACGAGAAACAACGTTTGACAACCTTTAAACAGTTTTAATAACTATCTCAAAAATTGTCGCTCTGATGCAAACAACTGATGAGTTATCTACTTAAATATGATGAACAAAACGACTTACGTATTTTAAACATGCTAACCTTTAGCCCGGTAAGCAAATTAAAAAAAAAACGCAATATGTATGCTACACGAGAACGGAGACGTCGAGTAACCAAAACAAATGCGTTAAACAAATTCGTACACGTTATTTATCAATTTAACTCTAGAATTAAAGGATATACAACGAGAAACAACGTTTGACAACCTTTAAACAGTTTTAATAACTATCTCAAAAATTATCGCTCTGATGCAAACAACTGATGAGTTATCTACTTAAATTTGATGAACAAAACGACTTACGTATTTTAAACATGCTAACCTTTAGCCCGGTAAGCAAATTAAAAAAAAACGCAATATGTGGGCTACACGAGAACGGAGACGTCGAGTAACCAAAACAAATGCGATAAACAAATTCGTACACGTTATTTATCAATTTAACTCTAGAATTAAAGGATATACAACGAGAAACAACGTTTGACAACCTTTAAACAGTTTTAATAACTATCTCAAAAATTATCGCTCTGATGCAAACAACTGATGAGTTATCTACTTAAATATGATGAACAAAACGACTTACGTATTTTAAACATGCTAACCTTTAGCCCGGTAAGCAAACTAAAAAAAAACGCAATATGTAGGCTACACGAGAACGGAGACGTCGAGTAACCAAAACAAATGCGTTAAACAAATTCGTACACGTTATTTATCAATTTAACTCTAGAATTAAAGGATATACAACGAGAAACAACGTTTGACAACCTTTAAACAGTTTTAATAACTATCTCAAAAATTATCGCTCTGATGCAAACAACTGATGAGTTATCTACTTAAATTTGATGAACAAAACGACTTACGTATTTTAAACATGCTAACCTTTAGCCCGGTAAGCAAATTAAAAAAAAAACGCAATATGTAGGCTACACGAGAACGGAGACGTCGAGTAACCAAAACAAATGCGTTAAACAAATTCGTACACGTTATTTATCAATTTAACTCTAGAATTAAAGGATATACAACGAGAAACAACGTTTGACAACCTTTAAACAGTTTTAATAACTATCTCAAAAATTATCGCTCTGATGCAAACAACTGATGAGTTATCTACTTAAATATGATGAACAAAACGACTTACGTATTTTAAACATGCTAACCTTTAGCCCGGTAAGCAAATTAAAAAAAAAACGCAATATGTAGGCTACACGAGAACGGAGACGTCGAGTAACCAAAACAAATGCGTTAAACAAATTCGTACACGTTATTTATCAATTTAACTCTAGAATTAAAGGATATACAACGAGAAACAACGTTTGACAACCTTTAAACAGTTTTAATAACTATCTCAAAAATTGTCGCTCTGATGCAAACAACTGATGAGTTATCTACTTAAATTTGATGAACAAAACGACTTACGTATTTTAAACATGCTAACCTTTAGCCCGGTAAGCAAATTAAAAAAAAAAACGCAATATGTAGGCTACACGAGAACGGAGACGTCGAGTAACCAAAACAAATGCGTTAAACAAATTCGTACACGTTATTTATCAATTTAACTCTAGAATTAAAGGATATACAACGAGAAACAACGTTTGACAACCTTTAAACAGTTTTAAAAACTATCTCAAAAATTATCGCTCTGGTGCAAACAACTGATGAGTTTTCTACTTAAATTTGATGAACAAAACGACTTACGTATTTTAAACATGCTAACCTTTAGCCCGGTAAGCAAATTAAAAAAAAAAACGTAATATGTAGGCTACACGAGAACGGAGACGTCGAGTAACCAAAACAAATGCGTTAAACAAATTCGTACACGTTATTTATCAATTTAACTCTAGAATTAAAGGATATACAACGAGAAACAACGTTTGACAACCTTTAAACAGTTTTAATAACTATCTCAAAAATTATCGCTCTGATGCAAACAACTGATGAGTTATCTACTTAAATTTGATGAACAAAACGACTTACGTATTTTAAACATGCTAACCTTTAGCCCGGTAAGCAAATTAATAAAAAAACGCAATATGTAGGCTACACGAGAACGGAGACGTCGAGTAACCAAAACAAATGCGTTAAACAAATTCGTACACGTTATTTATCAATTTAACTCTAGAATTAAAGGATATACAACGAGAAACAACGTTTGACAACCTTTAAACAGTTTTAATAACTATCTCAAAAATTATCGCTCTGATGCAAACAACTGATGAGTTATCTACTTAAATATGATGAACAAAACGACTTACGTATTGTAAACATGCTAACCTTTAGCCCGGTAAGCATATTAAAAAAAAAAACGCAATATGTAGGCTACACGAGAACGGAGACGTCGAGTAACCAAAACAAATGCGTTAATCAAATTCGTACACGTTATTTATCAATTTAACTCTAGAGTTAAAGGATATACAACGAGAAACAACGTTTGACAACCTTTAAACAGTTTTAATAACTATCTCAAAAATTATCGCTCTGATGCAAACAACTGATGAGTTATCTACTTAAATTTGATGAACAAAACGACTTACGTATTTTAAACATGCTAACCTTTAGCCCGGTAAGCAAATTAATAAAAAAACGCAATATGTAGGCTACACGAGAACGGAGACGTCGAGTAACCAAAACAAATGCGTTAAACAAATTCGTACACGTTATTTATCAATTTAACTCTAGAATTAAAGGATATACAACGAGAAACAACGTTTGACAACCTTTAAACAGTTTTAATAACTATCTCAAAAATTATCGCTCTGATGCAAACAACTGATGAGTTATCTACTTAAATATGATGAACAAAACGACTTACGTATTGTAAACATGCTAACCTTTAGCCCGGTAAGCATATTAAAAAAAAAACGCAATATGTAGGCTACACGAGAACGGAGACGTCGAGTAACCAAAACAAATGCGTTAAACAAATTCGTACACGTTATTTATCAATTTAACTCTAGAATTAAAGGATATACAACGAGAAACAACGTTTGACAACCTTTAAACAGTTTTAATAACTATCTCAAAAATTATCGCTCTGATGCAAACAACTGATGAGTTATCTACTTAAATTTGATGAACAAAACGACTTACGTATTTTAAACATGCTAACCTTTAGCCCGGTAAGCAAATTAAAAAAAAAACGCAATATGTAGGCTACACGAGAACGGAGACGTCGAGTAACCAAAACAAATGCGTTAAACAAATTCGTACACGTTATTTATCAATTTAACTCTAGAATTAAAGGATATACAACGAGAAACAACGTTTGACAACCTTTAAACAGTTTTAATAACTATCTCAAAAATTATCGCTCTGATGCAAACAACTGATGAGTTATCTACTTAAATATGATGAACAAAACGACTTACGTATTGTAAACATGCTAACCTTTAGCCCGGTAAGCAAATTAAAAAAAAAACGCAATATGTAGGCTACACGAGAACGGAGACGTCGAGTAACCAAAACAAATGCGTTAAACAAATTCGTACACGTTATTTATCAATTTAACTCTAGAATTAAAGGATATACAACGAAAAACAACGTTTGACAACCTTTAAACAGTTTTAATAACTATCTCAAAAATTATCGCTC
Organism: Eurosta solidaginis; assembly: GCF_040869045.1. NCBI lineage: Eukaryota > Metazoa > Arthropoda > Insecta > Diptera > Tephritidae > Eurosta > Eurosta solidaginis. The sequence continues at coordinate 90,760 of NW_027137037.1, read as the reverse complement.
TGATGCAAACAACTGATGAGTTATCTACTTAAATTTGATGAACAAAACGACTTACGTATTTTAAACATGCTAACCTTTAGCCCGGTAAGCAAATTAAAAAAAAAAACGTAATATGTAGGCTACACGAGAACGGAGACGTCGAGTAACCAAAACAAATGCGTTAAACAAATTCGTACACGTTATTTATCAATTTAACTCTAGAATTAAAGGATATACAACGAGAAACAACGTTTGACAACCTTTAAACAGTTTTAATAACTATCTCAAAAATTATCGCTCTGATGCAAACAACTGATGAGTTATCTACTTAATTATGATGAACAAAACGACTTACGTATTGTAAACATGCTAACCTTTAGCCCGGTAAGCAAATTAAAAAAAAAACGCAATATGTAGGCTACACGAGAACGGAGACGTCGAGTAACCAAAACAAATGCGTTAAACAAATTCGTACACGTTATTTATCAATTTAACTCTAGAATTAAAGGATATACAACGAGAAACAACGTTTGACAACCTTTAAACAGTTTTAATAACTATCTCAAAAATTATCGCTCTGATGCAAACAACTGATGAGTTATCTACTTAAATTTGATGAACAAAACGACTTACGTATTTTAAACATGCTAACCTTTAGCCCGGTAAGCAAATTAAAAAAAAAACGCAATATGTAGGCTACACGAGAACGGAGACGTCGAGTAACCAAAACAAATGCGTTAAACAAATTCGTACACGTTATTTATCAATTTAACTCTAGAATTAAAGGATATACAACGAGAAACAACGTTTGACAACCTTTAAACAGTTTTAATAACTATCTCAAAAATTATCGCTCTGATGCAAACAACTGATGAGTTATCTACTTAAATATGATGAACAAAACGACTTACGTATTGTAAACATGCTAACCTTTAGCCCGGTAAGCAAATTAAAAAAAAAACGCAATATGTAGGCTACACGAGAACGGAGACGTCGAGTAACCAAAACAAATGCGTTAAACAAATTTGCTAACCTTTAGCCCGGTAAGCAAATTAAAAAAAAAAACGCAATATGTGGGCTACACGAGAACGGAGACGTCGAGTAACCAAAACAAATGCGTTAAACAAATTCGTACACGTTATTTATCAATTTAACTCTAGAATTAAAGGATATACAACGAGAAACAACGTTGGACAACCTTTAAACAGTTTTAATAACTATCTCAAAAATTATCGCTCTGATGCAAACAACTGATGAGTTATCTACTTAAATATGATGAACAAAACGACTTACGTATTTTAAACATGCTAACCTTTAGCCCGGTAAGCAAATTAAAAAAAAAACGCAATATGTATGCTACACGAGAACGGAGACGTCGAGTAACCAAAACAAATGCGTTAAACAAATTCGTACACGTTATTTATCAATTTAACTCTAGAATTAAAGGATATACAACGAGAAACAACGTTTGACAACCTTTAAACAGTTTTAATAACTATCTCAAAAATTATCGCTCTGATGCAAACAACTGATGAGTTATCTACTTAAATTTGTTGAACAAAACGACTTGCGTATTTTAAACATGCTAACCTTTAGCCCGGTAAGCAAATTAAAAAAAAACGCAATATGTAGGCTACACGAGAACGGAGACGTCGAGTAACCAAAACAAATGCGTTAAACAAATTCGTACACGTTATTTATCAATTTAACTCTAGAATTAAAGGATATACAACGAGAAACAACGTTTGACAACCTTTAAACAGTTTTAATAACTATCTCAAAAATTGTCGCTCTGATGCAAACAACTGATGAGTTATCTACTTAAATATGATGAACAAAACGACTTACGTATTTTAAACATGCTAACCTTTAGCCCGGTAAGCAAATTAAAAAAAAAACGCAATATGTATGCTACACGAGAACGGAGACGTCGAGTAACCAAAACAAATGCGTTAAACAAATTCGTACACGTTATTTATCAATTTAACTCTAGAATTAAAGGATATACAACGAGAAACAACGTTTGACAACCTTTAAACAGTTTTAATAACTATCTCAAAAATTATCGCTCTGATGCAAACAACTGATGAGTTATCTACTAAAATTTGATGAACAAAACGACTTACGTATTTTAAACATGCTAACCTTTAGCCCGGTAAGCAAATTAAAAAAAAAACGCAATATGTGGGCTACACGAGAACGGAGACGTCGAGTAACCAAAACAAATGCGTTAAACAAATTCGTACACGTTATTTATCAATTTAACTCTAGAATTAAAGGATATACAACGAGAAACAACGTTTGACAACCTTTAAACAGTTTTAATAACTATCTCAAAAATTATCGCTCTGATGCAAACAACTGATGAGTTATCTACTTAAATATGATGAACAAAACGACTTACGTATTTTAAACATGCTAACCTTTAGCCCGGTAAGCAAACTAAAAAAAAAACGCAATATGTAGGCTACACGAGAACGGAGACGTCGAGTAACCAAAACAAATGCGTTAAACAAATTCGTACACGTTATTTATCAATTTAACTCTAGAATTAAAGGATATACAACGAGAAACAACGTTTGACAACCTTTAAACAGTTTTAATAACTATCTCAAAAATTATCGCTCTGATGCAAACAACTGATGAGTTATCTACTTAAATTTGATGAACAAAACGACTTACGTATTTTAAACATGCTAACCTTTAGCCCGGTAAGCAAATTAAAAAAAAAAACGCAATATGTAGGCTACACGAGAACGGAAACGTCGAGTAACCAAAACAAATGCGTTAAACAAATTCGTACACGTTATTTATCAATTTAACTCTAGAATTAAAGGATATACAACGAGAAACAACGTTTGACAACCTTTAAATAGTTTTAATAACTATCTCAAAAATTATCGCTCTGATGCAAACAACTGATGAGTTATCTACTTAATTATGATGAACAAAACGACTTACGTATTGTAAACATGCTAACCTTTAGCCCGGTAAGCAAATTAAAAAAAAAAAACGCAATATGTTGGCTACACGAGAACGGAGACGTCGAGTAACCAAAACAAATGCGTTAAACAAATTCGTACACGTTATTTATCAATTTAACTCTAGAATTAAAGGATATACAACGAGAAACAACGTTTGACAACCTTTAAACAGTTTTAATAACTATCTCAAAAATTATCGCTCTGATGCAAACAACTGATGAGTTATCTACTTAAATTTGATGAACAAAACGACTTACGTATTTTAAACATGCTAACCTTTAGCCCGGTAAGCAAATTAAAAAAAAACGCAATATGTAGGCTACACGAGAACGGAGACGTCGAGTAACCAAAACAAATGCGTTAAACAAATTCGTACACGTTATTTATCAATTTAACTCTAGAATTAAAGGATATACAACGAGAAACAACGTTTGACAACCTTTAAACAGTTTTAATAACTATCTCAAAAATTATCGCTCTGATGCAAACAACTGATGAGTTATCTACTTAAATATGATGAACAAAATGACTTACGTATTGTAAACATGCTAACCTTTAGCCCGGTAAGCAAATTAAAAAAAAAACGCAATATGTAGGCTACACGAGAACGGAGACGTCGAGTAACCAAAACAAATGCGTTAAACAAATTCGTACACGTTATTTATCAATTTAACTCTAGAATTAAAGGATATACAACGAGAAACAACGTTTGACAACCTTTAAACAGTTTTAATAACTATCTCAAAAATTGTCGCTCGGATGCAAACAACTGATGAGTTATCTACTTAAATTTGATGAACAAAACGACTTACCTATTTTAAACATGCTAACCTTTAGCCCGGTAAGCAAATTAAAAAAAAAAACGCAATATGTAGGCTACACGAGAACGGAGACGTCGAGTAACCAAAACAAATGCGTTAAACAAATTCGTACACGTTATTTATCAATTTAACTCTAGAATTAAAGGATATACAACGAGAAACAACGTTTGACAACCTTTAAACAGTTTTAATAACTATCTCAAAAATTATCGCTCTGATGCAAACAACTGATGAGTTATCTACTTAAATTTGATGAACAAAACGACTTACGTATTTTAAACATGCTAACCTTTAGCCCGGTAAGCAAATTAAAAAAAAAACGCAATATGTGGGCTACACGAGAACGGAGACGTCGAGTAACCAAAACAAATGCGTTAAACAAATTCGTACACGTTATTTATCAATTTAACTCTAGAATTAAAGGATATACAACGAGAAACAACGTTGGACAACCTTTAAACAGTTTTAATAACTATCTCAAAAATTATCGCTCTGATGCAAACAACTGATGAGTTATCTACTTAAATATGATGAACAAAACGACTTACGTATTTTAAACATGCTAACCTTTAGCCCGGTAAGCAAATTAAAAAAAAAACGCAATATGTATGCTACACGAGAACGGAGACGTCGAGTAACCAAAACAAATGCGTTAAACAAATTCGTACACGTTATTTATCAATTTAACTCTAGAATTAAAGGATATACAACGAGAAACAACGTTTGACAACCTTTAAACAGTTTTAATAAATATCTCAAAAATTATCGCTCTGATGCAAACAACTGATGAGTTATCTACTTAAATTTGTTGAACAAAACGACTTACGTATTTTAAACATGCTAACCTTTAGCCCGGTAAGCAAATTAAAAAAAAACGCAATATGTAGGCTACACGAGAACGGAGACGTCGAGTAACCAAAACAAATGCGTTAAACAAATTCGTACACGTTATTTATCAATTTAACTCTAGAATTAAAGGATATACAACGAGAAACAACGTTTGACAACCTTTAAACAGTTTTAATAACTATCTCAAAAATTGTCGCTCTGATGCAAACAACTGATGAGTTATCTACTTAAATATGATGAACAAAACGACTTACGTATTTTAAACATGCTAACCTTTAGCCCGGTAAGCAAATTAAAAAAAAAACGCAATATGTATGCTACACGAGAACGGAGACGTCGAGTAACCAAAACAAATGCGTTAAACAAATTCGTACACGTTATTTATCAATTTAACTCTAGAATTAAAGGATATACAACGAGAAACAACGTTTGACAACCTTTAAACAGTTTTAATAACTATCTCAAAAATTATCGCTCTGATGCAAACAACTGATGAGTTATCTACTTACATTTGATGAACAAAACGACTTACGTATTTTAAACATGCTAACCTTTAGCCCGGTAAGCAAATTAAAAAAAAAACGCAATATGTGGGCTACACGAGAACGGAGACGTCGAGTAACCAAAACAAATGCGTTAAACAAATTCGTACACGTTATTTATCAATTTAACTCTAGAATTAAAGGATATACAACGAGAAACAACGTTTGACAACCTTTAAACAGTTTTAATAACTATCTCAAAAATTATCGCTCTGATGCAAACAACTGATGAGTTATCTACTTAAATATGATGAACAAAACGACTTACGTATTTTAAACATGCTAACCTTTAGCCCGGTAAGCAAACTAAAAAAAAACGCAATATGTAGGCTACACGAGAACGGAGACGTCGAGTAACCAAAACAAATGCGTTAAACAAATTCGTACACGTTATTTATCAATTTAACTCTAGAATTAAAGGATATACAACGAGAAACAACGTTTGACAACCTTTAAACAGTTTTAATAACTATCTCAAAAATTATCGCTCTGATGCAAACAACTGATGAGTTATCTACTTAAATTTGATGAACAAAACGACTTACGTATTTTAAACATGCTAACCTTTAGCCCGGTAAGCAAATTAAAAAAAAAACGCAATATGTAGGCTACACGAGAACGGAAACGTCGAGTAACCAAAACAAATGCGTTAAACAAATTCGTACACGTTATTTATCAATTTAACTCTAGAATTAAAGGATATACAACGAGAAACAACGTTTGACAACCTTTAAACAGTTTTAATAACTATCTCAAAAATTGTCGCTCTGATGCAAACAACTGATGAGTTATCTACTCAAATTTGTTGAACAAAACGACTTACGTATTTTAAACATGCTAACCTTTAGCCCGGTAAGCAAATTAAAAAAAAACGCAATATGTAGGCTACACGAGAACGGAGACATCGAGTAACCAAAACAAATGCGTTAAACAAATTCGTACACGTTATTTATCAATTTAACTCTAGAATTAAAGGATATACAACGAGAAACAACGTTTGACAACCTTTAAACAGTTTTAATAACTATCTCAAAAATTATCGCTCTGATGCAAACAACTGATGAGTTATCTACTTAAATATGATGAACAAAACGACTTACGTATTTTAAACATGCTAACCTTTAGCCCGGTAAGCAAATTAAAAAAAAAACGCAATATGTAGGCTACACGAGAACGGAGACGTCGAGTAACCAAAACAAATGCGTTAAACAAATTCGTACACGTTATTTATCAATTTAACTCTAGAATTAAAGGATATACAACGAGAAACAACGTTTGACAACCTTTAAACAGTTTTAATAACTATCTCAAAAATTGTCGCTCTGATGCAAACAACTGATGAGTTATCTACTTAAATTTGATGAACAAAACGACTTACGTATTTTAAACATGCTAACCTTTAGCCCGGTAAGCAAATTAAAAAAAAAAAAACGCAATATGTAGGCTACACGAGAACGGAGACGTCGAGTAACCAAAACAAATGCGTTAAACAAATTCGTACACGTTATTTATCAATTTAACTCTAGAATTAAAGGATATACAACGAGAAACAACGTTTGACAACCTTTAAACAATTTTAATAACTATCTCAAAAATTATCGCTCTGATGCAAACAACTGATGAGTTTTCTACTTAAATTTGATGAACAAAACGACTTACGTATTTTAAACATGCTAACCTTTAGCCCGGTAAGCAAATTAAAAAAAAACGCAATATGTAGGCTACACGAGAACGGAGACGTCGAGTAACCAAAACAAATGCGTTAAACAAATTCGTACACGTTATTTATCAATTTAACTCTAGAATTAAAGGATATACAACGAGAAACAACGTTTGACAACCTTTAAACAGTTTTAATAACTATCTCAAAAATTATCGCTCTGATGCAAACAACTGATGAGTTATCTACTTAAATTTGATGAACAAAACGACTTACGTATTTTAAACATGCTAACCTTTAGCCCGGTAAGCAAATTAAAAAAAAAACGCAATATGTAGGCTACACGAGAACGGAGACGTCGAGTAACCAAAACAAATGCGTTAAACAAATTCGTACACGTTATTTATCAATTTAACTCTAGAATTAAAGGATATACAACGAGAAACAACGTTTGACAACCTTTAAACAGTTTTAATAACTATCTCAAAAATTATCGCTCTGATGCAAACAACTGATGAGTTATCTACTTAAATATGATGAACAAAACGACTTACGTATTGTAAACATGCTAACCTTTAGCCCGGTAAGCAAATTAAAAAAAAAACGCAATATGTAGGCTACACGAGAACGGAGACGTCGAGTAACCAAAAAAAATGCGTTAAACAAATTCGTACACGTTATTTATCAATTTAACTCTAGAATTAAAGGATATACAACGAGAAACAACGTTTGACAACCTTTAAACAGTTTTAATAACTATCTCAAAAATTATCGCTCTGATGCAAACAACTGATGAGTTATCTACTTAAATTTGATGAACAAAACGACTTACGTATTTTAAACATGCTAACCTTTAGCCCGGTAAGCAAATTAATAAAAAAACGCAATATGTAGGCTACACGAGAACGGAGACGTCGAGTAACCAAAACAAATGCGTTAAACAAATTCGTACACGTTATTTATCAATTTAACTCTAGAATTAAAGGATATACAACGAGAAACAACGTTTGACAACCTTTAAACAGTTTTAATAACTATCTCAAAAATTATCGCTCTGATGCAAACAACTGATGAGTTATCTACTTAAATATGATGAACAAAACGACTTACGTATTGTAAACATGCTAACCTTTAGCCCGGTAAGCATATTAAAAAAAAAACGCAATATGTAGGCTACACGAGAACGGAGACGTCGAGTAACCAAAACAAATGCGTTAAACAAATTCGTACACGTTATTTATCAATTTAACTCTAGAATTAAAGGATATACAACGAGAAACAACGTTTGACAACCTTTAAACAGTTTTAATAACTATCTCAAAAATTATCGCTCTGATGCAAACAACTGATGAGTTATCTACTTAAATTTGATGAACAAAACGACTTACGTATTTTAAACATGCTAACCTTTAGCCCGGTAAGCAAATTAAAAAAAAAACGCAATATGTAGGCTACACGAGAACGGAGACGTCGAGTAACCAAAACAAATGCGTTAAACAAATTCGTACACGTTATTTATCAATTTAACTCTAGAATTAAAGGATATACAACGAGAAACAACGTTTGACAACCTTTAAACAGTTTTAATAACTATCTCAAAAATTATCGCTCTGATGCAAGCAACTGATGAGTTATCTACTTAAATATGATGAACAAAACGACTTACGTATTGTAAACATGCTAACCTTTAGCCCGGTAAGCAAATTAAAAAAAAAACGCAATATGTAGGCTACACGAGAACGGAGACGTCGAGTAACCAAAACAAATGCGTTAAACAAATTCGTACACGTTATTTATCAATTTAACTCTAGAATTAAAGGATATACAACGAAAAACAACGTTTGACAACCTTTAAACAGTTTTAATAACTATCTCAAAAATTATCGCTCTGATGCAAACAACTGTTGAGTTATCTACTTAAATTTGATGAACAAAACGACTTACGTATTTTAAACATGCTAACCTTTAGCCCGGTAAGCAAATTAAAAAAAAAAACGTAATATGTAGGCTACACGAGAACGGAGACGTCGAGTAACCAAAACAAATGCGTTAAACAAATTCGTACACGTTATTTATCAATTTAACTCTAGAATTAAAGGATATACAACGAGAAACAACGTTTGACAACCTTTAAACAGTTTTAATAACTATCTCAAAAATTATCGCTCTGATGCAAACAACTGATGAGTTATCTACTTAATTATGATGAACAAAACGACTTACGTATTGTAAACATGCTAACCTTTAGCCCGGTAAGCAAATTAAAAAAAAAACGCAATATGTAGGCTACACGAGAACGGAGACGTCGAGTAACCAAAACAAATGCGCTAAACAAATTCGTACACGTTATTTATCAATTTAACTCTAGAATTAAAGGATATACAACGAGAAACAACGTTTGACAACCTTTAAACAGTTTTAATAACTATCTCAAAAATTATCGCTCTGATGCAAACAACTGATGAGTTATCTACTTAAATTTGATGAACAAAACGACTTACGTATTTTAAACATGCTAACCTTTAGCCCGGTAAGCAAATTAAAAAAAAAACGCAATATGTAGGCTACACGAGAACGGAGACGTCGAGTAACCAAAACAAATGCGCTAAACAAATTCGTACACGTTATTTATCAATTTAACTCTAGAATTAAAGGATATACAACGAGAAACAACGTTTGACAACCTTTAAACAGTTTTAATAACTATCTCAAAAATTATCGCTCTGATGCAAACAACTGATGAGTTATCTACTTAAATATGATGAACAAAACGACTTACGTATTGTAAACATGCTAACCTTTAGCCCGGTAAGCAAATTAAAAAAAAAACGCAATATGTAGGCTACACGAGAACGGAGACGTCGAGTAACCAAAACAAATGCGTTAAACAAATTCGTACACGTTATTTATCAATTTAACTCTAGAATTAAAGGATATACAACGAGAAACAACGTTTGACAACCTTTAAACAGTTTTAATAACTATCTCAAAAATTATCGCTCTGATGCAAACAACTGATGAGTTATCTACTTAAATTTGATGAACAAAACGACTTACGTATTTTAAACATGCTAGCCTTTAGCCCGGTAAGCAAATTAAAAAAAAAACGCAATATGTAGGCTACACGAGAACGGAGACGTCGAGTAACCAAAACAAATGCATTAAACAAATTCGTACACGTTATTTATCAATTTAACTCTAGAATTAAAGGATATACAACGAGAAACAACGTTTGACAACCTTTAAACAGTTTTAATAACTATCTCAAAAATTATCGCTCTGATGCAAACAACTGATGAGTTATCTACTTAAATATGATGAACAAAACGACTTACGTATTTCAAACATGCTAACCTTTAGCCCGGTAAGCAAATTAAAAAAAAAACGCAATATGTAGGCTACAACAGAACGGAGACGTCGAGTAACCAAAACAAATGCGTTAAACAAATTCGTACACGTTATTTATCAATTTAACTCTAGAATTAAAGGATATACAACGAGAAACAACGTTTGACAACCTTTAAACAGTTTTAATAACTATCTCAAAAATTGTCGCTCGGATGCAAACAACTGATGAGTTATCTACTTAAATTTGATGAACAAAACGACTTACCTATTTTAAACATGCTAACCTTTAGCCCGGTAAGCAAATTAAAAAAAAAACGCAATATGTAGGCTACACGAGAACGGAGACGTCGAGTAACCAAAACAAATGCGTTAAACAAATTCGTACACGTTATTTATCAATTTAACTCTAGAATTAAAGGATATACAACGAGAAACAACGTTTGACAACGTTTAAACAGTTTTAATAACTATCTCAAAAATTATCGCTCTGATGCAAACAACTGATGAGTTATCTACTTAAATTTGTTGAACAAAACGACTTACGTATTTTAAACACGCTAACCTTTAGCCCGGTAAGCAAATTAAAAAAAAAACGCAATATGTAGGCTACACGAGAACGGAGACGTCGAGTAACCAAAACAAATGCGTTAAACAAATTCGTACACGTTATTTATCAATTTAACTCTAGAATTAAAGGATATACAACGAGAAACAACGTTTGACAACCTTTAAACAGTTTTAATAACTATCTCAAAAATTATCGCTCTGATGCAAACAACTGATGAGTTATCTACTTAAATTTGATGAACAAAACGACTTACGTATTTTAAACATGCTAACCTTTAGCCCGGTAAGCAAATTAAAAAAAAAACGCAATATGTAGGCTACACGAGAACGGAGACGTCGAGTAACCAAAACAAATGCGTTAAACAAATTCGTACACGTTATTTATCAATTTAACTCTAGAATTAAAGGATATACAACGAGAAACAACGTTTGACAACCTGTAAACAGTTTTAATAACTATCTCAAAAATTATCGCTCTGATGCAAACAACTGATGAGTTATCTACTTAAATTTGATGAACAAAACGACTTACGTATTTTAAACATGCTAACCTTTAGCCCGGTAAGCAAATTAAAAAAAAACGCAATATGTAGGCTACACGAGAACGGAGACGTCGAGTAACCAAAACAAATGCGTTAAACAAATTCGTACACGTTATTTATCAATTTAACTCTAGAATTAAAGGATATACAACGAGAAACAACGTTTGACAACCTTTAAACAGTTTAAATAACTATCTCAAAAATTATCGCTCTGATGCAAACAACTGATGAGTTATCTACTTAAATACGATGAACAAAACGACTTACGTATTTTAAACATGCTAACCTTTAGCCCGGTAAGCAAATTAAAAAAAAACGCAATATGTATGCTACACGAGAACGGAGACGTCGAGTAACCAAAACAAATGCGTTAAACAAATTCGTACACGTTATTTATCAATTTAACTCTAGAATTAAAGGATACACAACGAGAAACAACGTTTGACAACCTTTAAACAGTTTTAATAACTATCTCAAAAATTATCGCTCTGATGCAAACAACTGATGAGTTATCTACTTAAATATGATGAACAAAACGACTTACGTATTTTAAACATGCTAACCTTTAGCCCGGTAAGCAAATTAAAAAAAAAACGCAATATGTAGGCTACACGAGAACGGAGACGTCGAGTAACCAAAACAAATGCGTTAAACAAATTCGTACACGTTATTTATCAATTTAACTCTAGAATTAAAGGATACACAACGAGAAACAACGTTTGACAACCCTTAAACAGTTTTAATAACTATCTCAAAAATTATCGCTCTGATGCAAACAACTGATGAGTTATCTAATTAGATATGATGAACAAAACGACTTACGTATTTTAAACATGCTAACCTTTAGCCCGGTAAGCAAATTAAAAAAAAACGCAATATGTAGGCTACACGAGAACGGAGACATCGAGTAACCAAAACAAATGCGTTAAACAAATTCGTACACGTTATTTATCAATTTAACTCTAGAATTAAAGGATATACAACGAGAAACAACGTTTGACAACCTTTAAACAGTTTTAATAACTATCTCAAAAATTGTCGCTCTGATGCAAACAACTGCTGAGTTATCTACTTAAATTTGATGAACAAAACGACTTACGTATTTTAAACATGCTAACCTTTAGCCCGGTAAGCAAATTAAAAAAAAAAACGCAATATGTAGGCTACACGAGAACGGAGACGTCGAGTAACCAAAACAAATGACTTAAACAAATTCGTACACGTTATTTATCAATTTAACTCTAGAATTAAAGGATATACAACGAGAAACAACGTTTGACAACCTTTAAACAGTTTTAATAACTATCTCAAAAATTGTCGCTCTGATGCAAACAACTGATGAGTTATCTACTTAAATTTTATGAACAAAACGACTTACGTATTTTAAACATGCTAACCTTTAGCCCGGTAAGCAAATTAAAAAAAAAACGCGATATGTAGGCTACACGAGAACGGAGACGTCGAGTAACCAAAACAAATGCGTTAAACAAATTCGTACACGTTATTTATCAATTTAACTCTAGAATTAAAGGATATACAACGAGAAACAACGTTTGACAACCTTTAAACAGTTTTAATAACTATCTCAAAAATTATCGCTCTGATGCAAACAACTGATGAGTTATCTACTTAAATTTGATGAACAAAACGACTTACGTATTTTAAACATGCTAACCTTTAGCCCGGTAAGCAAATTAAAAAAAAAAAACGCAATATGTGGGCTACACGAGAACGGAGACGTCGAGTAACCAAAACAAATGCGTTAAACAAATTCGTACACGTTATTTATCAATTTAACTCTAGAATTAAAGGATATACAACGAGAAACAACGTTTGACAACCTTTAAACAGTTTTAATAACTATCTCAAAAATTATCGCTCTGATGCAAACAACTGATGAGTTATCTACTTAAATATGATGAACAAAACGACTTCCGTATTTTAAACATGCTAACCTTTAGCCCGGTAAGCAAATTAAAAAAAAAACGCAATATGTATGCTACACGAGAACGGAGACGTCGAGTAACCAAAACAAATGCGTTAAACAAATTCGTACACGTTATTTATCAATTTAACTCTAGAATTAAAGGATATACAACGAGAAACAACGTTTGACAACCTTTAAACAGTTTTAATAACTATCTCAAAAATTATCGCTCTGATGCAAACAACTGATGAGTTATCTACTTAAATATGATGAACAAAACGACTTACGTATTTTAAACATGCTAACCTTTAGCCCGGTAAGCAAACTAAAAAAAAAACGCAATATGTAGGCTACACGAGAACGGAGACGTCGAGTAACCAAAACAAATGCGTTAAACAAATTCGTACACGTTAGTTATCAATTTAACTCTAGAATTAAAGGATATACAACAAGAAACAACGTTTGACAACCTTTAAACAGTTTTAATAACTATCTCAAAAATTATCGCTCTGATGCAAACAACTGATGAGTTATCTACTTAAATTTGATGAACAAAACGACTTACGTATTTTAAACATGCTAACCTTTAGCCCGGTAAGCAAATTAAAAAAAAACGCAATATGTAGGCTACACGAGAACGGAGACGTCGAGTAACCAAAACAAATGCGTTAAACAAATTCGTACACGTTATTTATAAATTTAACTCTAGAATTAAAGGATATACAACGAGAAACAACGTTTGACAACCTTTAAACAGTTTTAATAACTATCTCAAAAATTGTCGCTCTGATGCAAACAACTGATGAGTTATCTACTCAAATTTGTTGAACAAAACGACTTACGTATTTTAAACATGCTAACCTTTAGCCCGGTAAGCAAATTAAAAAAAAAACGCAATATGTAGGCTACACGAGAACGGAGACGTCGAGTAACCAAAACAAATGCGTTAAACAAATTCGTACACGTTATTTATCAATTTAACTCTAGAATTAAAGGATATACAACGAGAAACAACGTTTGACAACCTTTAAACAGTTTTAATAACTATCTCAAAAATTATCGCTCTGATGCAAACAACTGATGAGTTATCTACTTAAATATGATGAACAAAACGACTTACGTATTTTAAACATGCTAACCTTTAGCCCGGTAAGCAAATTAAAAAAAAAACGCAATATGTAGGCTACACGAGAACGGAGACGTCGAGTAACCAAAACAAATGCGTTAAACAAATTCGTACACGTTATTTATCAATTTACCTCTAGAATTAAAGGATATACAACGAGAAACAACGTTTGACAACCTTTAAACAGTTTTAATAACTATCTCAAAAATTGTCGCTCTGATGCAAACAACTGATGAGTTATCTACTTAAATTTGATGAATAAAACGACTTACGTATTTTAAACATGCTAACCTTTAGCCCGGTAAGCAAATTTAAAAAAAACGCAATATGTAGGCTACACGAGAACGGAGACGTCGAGTAACCAAAACAAATGCGTTAAACAAATTCGTACACGTTATTTATCAATTTAACTCTAGAATTAAAGGATATACAACGAGAAACAACGTTTGACAACCTTTAAACAGTTTTAATAACTATCTCAAAAATTATCGCTCTGATGCAAACAACTGATGAGTTATCTACTTAAATTTGATGAACAAAACGACTTACGTATTTTAAACATGCTAACCTTTAGCCCGGTAAGCAAATTAAAAAAAAAACGCAATATGTAGGCTACACGAGAACGGAGACGTCGAGTAACCAAAACAAATGCGTTAAACAAATTCGTACACGTTATTTATCAATTTAACTCTAGAATTAAAGGATATACAACGAGAAACAACGTTTGACAACCTTTAAACAGTTTTAATAACTATCTCAAAGTTATCGCTCTGATGCAAACAACTGATGAGTTATCTACTTAAATATGATGAACAAAACGACTTACGTATTTTAAACATGCTAACCTTTAGCCCGGTAAGCAAATTAAAAAAAAAACGCAATATGTAGGCTACACGAGAACGGAGACGTCGAGTAACCAAAACAAATGCGTTAAACAAATTCGTACACGTTATTTATCAATTTAACTCTAGAATTAAAGGATATACAACGAGAAACAACGTTTGACAACCTTTAAACAGTTTTAATAACTATCTCAAAAATTATCGCTCTGATGCAAACAACTGATGAGTTATCTACTTAAATATGATGAACAAAACGACTTACGTATTTTAAACATGCTAACCTTTATCCCGGTAAGCAAATTAAAAAAAAAACGCAATATGTAGGCTACACGAGAACGGAGACGTCGAGTAACCAAAACAAATGCGTTAAACAAATTCGTACACGTTATTTATCAATTTAACTCTAGAATTAAAGGATATACAACGAGAAACAACGTTTGACAGCCTTTAAACAGTTTTAATAACTATCTCAAAAATTGTCGCTCTGATGCAAACAACTGCTGAGTTATCTACTCAAATTTGTTGAACAAAACGACTTACGTATTTTAAACATGCTAACCTTTAGCCCGGTAAGACAATTAAAAAAAAAACGCAATATGTAGGCTACACGAGAACGGAGACGTCGAGTAACCAAAACAAATGCGTTAAACAAATTCGTACACGTTATTTATCAATTTAACTCTAGAATTAAAGGATATACAACGAGAAACAACGTTTGACAATCTTTAAACAGTTTTAATAACTATCTCAAAAATTATCGCTCTGATGCAAACAACTGATGAGTTATCTACTTAAATATGATGAACAAAACGACTTACGTATTTCAAACATGCTAACCTTTAGCCCGGTAAGCAAATTAAAAAAAAAAACGCAATATGTAGGCTACAACAGAACGGAGACGTCGAGTAACCAAAACAAATGCGTTAAACAAATTCGTACACGTTATTTATCAATTTAACTCTAGAATTAAAGGATATACAACGAGAAACAACGTTTGACAACCTTTAAACAGTTTTAATAACTATCTCAAAAATTGTCGCTCGGATGCAAACAACTGATGAGTTATCTACTTAAATTTGATGAACAAAACGACTTACCTATTTTAAACATGCTAACCTTTAGCCCGGTAAGCAAATTAAAAAAAAAACGCAATATGTAGGCTACACGAGAACGGAGACGTCGAGTAACCAAAACAAATGCGTTAAACAAATTCGTACACGTTATTTATCAATTTAACTCTAGAATTAAAGGATATACAACGAGAAACAACGTTTGACAACGTTTAAACAGTTTTAATAACTATCTCAAAAATTATCGCTCTGATGCAAACAACTGATGAGTTATCTACTTAAATTTGTTGAACAAAACGACTTACGTATTTTAAACATGCTAACCTTTAGCCCGGTAAGCAAATTAAAAAAAAAACGCAATATGTAGGCTACACGAGAACGGAGACGTCGAGTAACCAAAACAAATGCGTTAAACAAATTCGTACACGTTATTTATCAATTTAACTCTAGAATTAAAGGATATACAACGAGAAACAACGTTTGACAACCTTTAAACAGTTTTAATAACTATCTCAAAAATTATCGCTCTGATGCAAACAACTGATGAGTTATCTACTTAAATTTGATGAACAAAACGACTTACGTATTTTAAACATGCTAACCTTTAGCCCGGTAAGCAAATTAAAAAAAAACGCAATATGTAGGCTACACGAGAACGGAGACGTCGAGTAACCAAAACAAATGCGTTAAACAAATTCGTACACGTTATTTATCAATTTAGCTCTAGAATTAAAGGATATACAACGAGAAACAACGTTTGACAACCTTTAAACAGTTTTAATAACTATCTCAAAAATTATCGCTCTGATACAAACAACTGATGAGTTATCTACTTAAATTTGATGAACAAAACGACTTACGTATTTTAAACATGCTAACCTTTAGCCCGGTAAGAAAATTAAAAAATAAACGCAATATGTAGGCTACACGAGAACGGAGACGTCGAGTAACCAAAACAAATGCGTTAAACAAATTCGTACACGTTATTTATCAATTTAACTCTAGAATTAAAGGATATACAACGAGAAACAACGTTTGACAACCTTTAAACAGTTTAAATAACTATCTCAAAAATTATCGCTCTGATGCAAACAACTGATGAGTTATCTACTTAAATACGATGAACAAAACGACTTACGTATTTTAAACATGCTAACCTTTAGCCCGGTAAGCAAATTAAAAAAAAACGCAATATGTATGCTACACGAGAACGGAGACGTCGAGTAACCAAAACAAATGCGTTAAACAAATTCGTACACGTTATTTATCAATTTAACTCTAGAATTAAAGGATACACAACGAGAAACAACGTTTGACAACCTTTAAACAGTTTTAATAACTATCTCAAAAATTATCGCTCTGATGCAAACAACTGATGAGTTATCTACTTAAATATGATGAACAAAACGACTTACGTATTTTAAACATGCTAACCTTTAGCCCGGTAAGCAAATTAAAAAAAAAACGCAATATGTAGGCTACACGAGAACGGAGACGTCGAGTAACCAAAACAAATGCGTTAAACAAATTCGTACACGTTATTTATCAATTTAACTCTAGAATTAAAGGATACACAACGAGAAACAACGTTTGACAACCCTTAAACAGTTTTAATAACTATCTCAAAAATTATCGCTCTGATGCAAACAACTGATGAGTTATCTAATTAGATATGATGAACAAAACGACTTACGTATTTTAAACATGCTAACCTTTAGCCCGGTAAGCAAATTAAAAAAAAACGCAATATGTAGGCTACACGAGAACGGAGACATCGAGTAACCAAAACAAATGCGTTAAACAAATTCGTACACGTTATTTATCAATTTAACTCTAGAATTAAAGGATATACAACGAGAAACAACGTTTGACAACCTTTAAACAGTTTTAATAACTATCTCAAAAATTGTCGCTCTGATGCAAACAACTGCTGAGTTATCTACTTAAATTTGATGAACAAAACGACTTACGTATTTTAAACATGCTAACCTTTAGCCCGGTAAGCAAATTAAAAAAAAAAACGCAATATGTAGGCTACACGAGAACGGAGACGTCGAGTAACCAAAACAAATGACTTAAACAAATTCGTACACGTTATTTATCAATTTAACTCTAGAATTAAAGGATATACAACGAGAAACAACGTTTGACAACCTTTAAACAGTTTTAATAACTATCTCAAAAATTGTCGCTCTGATGCAAACAACTGATGAGTTATCTACTTAAATTTTATGAACAAAACGACTTACGTATTTTAAACATGCTAACCTTTAGCCCGGTAAGCAAATAAAAAAAAAACGCGATATGTAGGCTACACGAGAACGGAGACGTCGAGTAACCAAAACAAATGCGTTAAACAAATTCGTACACGTTATTTATCAATTTAACTCTAGAATTAAAGGATATACAACGAGAAACAACGTTTGACAACCTTTAAACAGTTTTAATAACTATCTCAAAAATTATCGCTCTGATGTAAACAACTGATGAGTTATCTACTTAAATTTGATGAACAAAACGACTTACGTATTTTAAACATGCTAACCTTTAGCCCGGTAAGCAAATTAAAAAAAAAAAACGCAATATGTGGGCTACACGAGAACGGAGACGTCGAGTAACCAAAACAAATGCGTTAAACAAATTCGTACACGTTATTTATCAATTTAACTCTAGAATTAAAGGATATACAACGAGAAACAACGTTTGACAACCTTTAAACAGTTTTAATAACTATCTCAAAAATTATCGCTCTGATGCAAACAACTGATGAGTTATCTACTTAAATATGATGAACAAAACGACTTACGTATTTTAAACATGCTAACCTTTAGCCCGGTAAGCAAATTAAAAAAAAAACGCAATATGTATGCTACACGAGAACGGAGACGTCGAGTAACCAAAACAAATGCGTTAAACAAATTCGTACACGTTATTTATCAATTTAACTCTAGAATTAAAGGATATACAACGAGAAACAACGTTTGACAACCTTTAAACAGTTTTAATAACTATCTCAAAAATTATCGCTCTGATGCAAACAACTGATGAGTTATCTACTTAAATATGATGAACAAAACGACTTACGTATTTTAAACATGCTAACCTTTAGCCCGGTAAGCAAACTAAAAAAAAAACGCAATATGTAGGCTACACGAGAACGGAGACGTCGAGTAACCAAAACAAATGCGTTAAACAAATTCGTACACGTTAGTTATCAATTTAACTCTAGAATTAAAGGATATACAACAAGAAACAACGTTTGACAACCTTTAAACAGTTTTAATAACTATCTCAAAAATTATCGCTCTGATGCAAACAACTGATGAGTTATCTACTTAAATTTGATGAACAAAACGACTTACGTATTTTAAACATGCTAACCTTTAGCCCGGTAAGCAAATTAAAAAAAAACGCAATATGTAGGCTACACGAGAACGGAGACGTCGAGTAACCAAAACAAATGCGTTAAACAAATTCGTACACGTTATTTATAAATTTAACTCTAGAATTAAAGGATATACAACGAGAAACAACGTTTGACAACCTTTAAACAGTTTTAATAACTATCTCAAAAATTGTCGCTCTGATGCAAACAACTGATGAGTTATCTACTCAAATTTGTTGAACAAAACGACTTACGTATTTTAAACATGCTAACCTTTAGCCCGGTAAGCAAATTAAAAAAAAAACGCAATATGTAGGCTACACGAGAACGGAGACGTCGAGTAACCAAAACAAATGCGTTAAACAAATTCGTACACGTTATTTATCAATTTAACTCTAGAATTAAAGGATATACAACGAGAAACAACGTTTGACAACCTTTAAACAGTTTTAATAACTATCTCAAAAATTATCGCTCTGATGCAAACAACTGATGAGTTATCTACTTAAATATGATGAACAAAACGACTTACGTATTTTAAACATGCTAACCTTTAGCCCGGTAAGCAAATTAAAAAAAAAACGCAATATGTAGGCTACACGAGAACGGAGACGTCGAGTAACCAAAACAAATGCGTTAAACAAATTCGTACACGTTATTTATCAATTTACCTCTAGAATTAAAGGATATACAACGAGAAACAACGTTTGACAACCTTTAAACAGTTTTAATAACTATCTCAAAAATTGTCGCTCTGATGCAAACAACTGATGAGTTATCTACTTAAATTTGATGAACAAAACGACTTACGTATTTTAAACATGCTAACCTTTAGCCCGGTAAGCAAATTTAAAAAAAACGCAATATGTAGGCTACACGAGAACGGAGACGTCGAGTAACCAAAACAAATGCGTTAAACAAATTCGTACACGTTATTTATCAATTTAACTCTAGAATTAAAGGATATACAACGAGAAACAACGTTTGACAACCTTTAAACAGTTTTAATAACTATCTCAAAAATTATCGCTCTGATGCAAACAACTGATGAGTTATCTACTTAAATTTGATGAACAAAACGACTTACGTATTTTAAACATGCTAACCTTTAGCCCGGTAAGCAAATTAAAAAAAAAACGCAATATGTAGGCTACACGAGAACGGAGACGTCGAGTAACCAAAACAAATGCGTTAAACAAATTCGTACACGTTATTTATCAATTTAACTCTAGAATTAAAGGATATACAACGAGAAACAACGTTTGACAACCTTTAAACAGTTTTAATAACTATCTCAAAGTTATCGCTCTGATGCAAACAACTGATGAGTTATCTACTTAAATATGATGAACAAAACGACTTACGTATTTTAAACATGCTAACCTTTAGCCCGGTAAGCAAATTAAAAAAAAAACGCAATATGTAGGCTACACGAGAACGGAGACGTCGAGTAACCAAAACAAATGCGTTAAACAAATTCGTACACGTTATTTATCAATTTAACTCTAGAATTAAAGGATATACAACGAGAAACAACGTTTGACAACCTTTAAACAGTTTTAATAACTATCTCAAAAATTATCGCTCTGATGCAAACAACTGATGAGTTATCTACTTAAATATGATGAACAAAACGACTTACGTATTTTAAACATGCTAACCTTTATCCCGGTAAGCAAATTAAAAAAAAAACGCAATATGTAGGCTACACGAGAACGGAGACGTCGAGTAACCAAAACAAATGCGTTAAACAAATTCGTACACGTTATTTATCAATTTAACTCTAGAATTAAAGGATATACAACGAGAAACAACGTTTGACAGCCTTTAAACAGTTTTAATAACTATCTCAAAAATTGTCGCTCTGATGCAAACAACTGCTGAGTTATCTACTCAAATTTGTTGAACAAAACGACTTACGTATTTTAAACATGCTAACCTTTAGCCCGGTAAGACAATTAAAAAAAAAACGCAATATGTAGGCTACACGAGAACGGAGACGTCGAGTAACCAAAACAAATGCGTTAAACAAATTCGTACACGTTATTTATCAATTTAACTCTAGAATTAAAGGATATACAACGAGAAACAACGTTTGACAATCTTTAAACAGTTTTAATAACTATCTCAAAAATTATCGCTCTGATGCAAACAACTGATGAGTTATCTACTTAAATTTGATGAACAAAACGACTTACGTATTTTAAACATGCTAACCTTTAGCCCGGTAAGCAAATAAAAAAAAAAACGCAATATGTAGGCTACACGAGAACGGAGACGTCGAGTAACCAAAACAAATGCGTTAAACAAATTCGTACACGTTATTTATCAATTTAACTCTAGAATTAAAGGATATACAACGAGAAACAACGTTTGACAACCTTTAAACAGTTTTAATAACTATCTCAAAAATTATCGCTCTGATGCAAACAACTGATGAGATCTACTTAAATATGATGAACAAAACGACTTACGTATTTTAAACATGCTAACCTTTAGCCCGGTAAGCAAATTAAAAAAAAAACGCAATATGTAGGCTACACGAGAACGGAGACGTCGAGTAACCAAAACAAATGCGTTAAACAAATTCGTACACGTTATTTATCAATTTAACTCTAGAATTAAAGGATATACAACGAGAAACAACGTTTGACAACCTTTAAACAGTTTTAATAACTATCTCAAAAATTATCGCTCTGATGCAAACAACTGATGAGTTATCTACTTAAATTTGATGAACAAAACGACTTACGTATTTTAAACATGATAACCTTTAGCCCGGTAAGCAAATTAAAAAAAAACGCAATATGTAGGCTACACGAGAACGGAGACGTCGAGTAACCAAAACAAATGCGTTAAACAAATTCGTACACGTTATTTATCAATTTAACTCTAGAATTAAAGGATATACAACGAGAAACAACGTTTGACAACCTTTAAACAGTTTTAATAACTATCTCAAAAATTATCGCTCTGATGCAAACAACTGATGAGTTATCTACTTAAATTTGATGAACAAAACGACTTACGTATTTTAAACATGCTAACCTTTAGCCCGGTAAGCAAATTAAAAAAAAAAACGCAATATGTAGGCTACATGAGAACGGAGACGTCGAGTAACCAAAACAAATGCGTTAAACAAATTCGTACACGTTATTTATCAATTTAACTCTAGAATTAAAGGATATACAACGAGAAACAACGTTTGACAACCTTTAAACAGTTTTAATAACTATCTCAAAAATTATCGCTCTGATGCAAACAACTGATGAGTTATCTACTTAAATTTGATGAACAAAACGACTTACGTATTTTAAACATGCTAACCTTTAGCCCGGTAAACAAATTAAAAAAAAAACGCAATATGTAGGCTACACGAGAACGGAGACGTCGAGTAACCAAAACAAATGCGTTAAACAAATTCGTACACGTTATTTATCAATTTAACTCTAGAATTAAAGGATATACAACGAGAAACAACGTTTGACAACCTTTAAACAGTTTTAATAACTATCTCAAAAATTTTCGCTCTGATGCAAACAACTGATGAGTTATCTACTTAAATTTGATGAACAAAACGACTTACGTATTTTAAACATGCTAACCTTTAGCCCGGTAAGCAAATTAAAAAAAAAAACGCAATATGTAAGCTACACGAGAACGGAGACGTCGAGTAAACAAAACAAATGCGTTAAACAAATTCGTACACGTTATTTATCAATTTAACTCTAGGATTAAAGGATATACAACGAGAAACAACGTTTGACAACCTTTAAACAGTTTTAATAACTATCTCAAAAATTGTCGCTCTGATGCAAACAACTGATGAGTTATCTACTTAAATTTGATGAACAAAACGACTTACGTATTTTAAACATGCTAACCTTTAGCCCGGTAAGCAAATTAAAAAAAAAACGCAATATGTAGGCTACACGAGAACGGAGACGTCGAGTAACCAAAACAAATGCGTTAAACAAATTCGTACACGTTATTTATCAATTTAACTCTAGAATTAAAGGATATACAACGAGAAACAACGTTTGACAACCTTTAAACAGTTTTAATAACTATCTCAAAAATTATCGCTCTGATGCAAACAACTGATGAGTTATCTACTTAAATATGATGAACAAAACGACTTACGTATTTTAAACATGCTAACCTTTAGCCCGGTAAGCAAATTAAAAAAAAAACGCAATATGTAGGCTACACGAGAACGGAGACGTCGAGTAACCAAACCAAATGCGTTAAACAAATTCGTACACGTTATTTATCAATTTAACTCTAGAATTAAAGGATATACAACGAGAAACAACGTTTGACAACCTTTAAACAGTTTTAATAACTATCTCAAAAATTATCGCTCTGATGCAAACAACTGATGAGTTATCTACTTAAATATGATGAACAAAACGACTTACGTATTTTAAACATGCTAACCTTTAGCCCGGTAAGCAAATTAAAAAAAAAACGCAATATGTAGGCTACACGAGAACGGAGACGTCGAGTAACCAAAACAAATGCGTTAAACAAATTCGTACACGTTATTTATCAATTTAACTCTAGAATTAAAGGATATACAACGAGAAACAACGTTTGACAACCTTTAAACAGTTTTAATAACTATCTCAAAAATTATCGCTCTGATGCAAACAACTGATGAGTTATCTACTTAAATATGATGAACAAAACGACTTACGTATTTTAAACATGCTAACCTTTAGCCCGGTAAGCAAATTAAAAAAAAAACGCAATATGTAGGCTACACGAGAACGGAGACGTCGAGTAACCAAAACAAATGCGTTAAACAAATTCGTACACGTTATTTATCAATTTAACTCTAGAATTAAAGGATATACAACGAGAAACAACGTTTGACAACCTTTAAACAGTTTTAATAACTATCTCAAAAATTGTCGCTCTGATGCAAACAACTGATGAGTTATCTACTTAAATTTGATGAACAAAACGACTTACGTATTTTAAACATGCTAACCTTTAGCCCGGTAAGCAAATTAAAAAAACAAACGCAATATGTAGGCTACACGAGAACGGAGACGTCGAGTAACCAAAACAAATGCGTTAAACAAATTCGTACACGTTATTTATCAATTTAACTCTAGAATTAAAGGATATACAACGAGAAACAACGTTTGACAACCTTTAAACAGTTTTAATAACTATCTCAAAAATTATCGCTCTGATGCAAACAACTGATGAGTTATCTACTTAAATTTGTTGAACAAAACGACTTACGTATTTTAAACATGCTAACCTTTAGCCCGGTAAGCAAATTAAAAAAAAAACGCAATATGTAGGCTACACGAGAACGGAGACGTCGAGTAACCAAAACAAATGCGTTAAACAAATTCGTACACGTTATTTATCAATTTAACTCTAGAATTAAAGGATATACAACGAGAAACAACGTTTGACAACCTTTAAACAGTTTTAATAACTATCTCAAAAATTATCGCTCTGATGCAAACAACTGATGAGTTATCTACTTAAATATGATGAACAAAACGACTTACGTATTTTAAACATGCTAACCTTTAGCCCGGTAAGCAAATTAAAAAAAAAACGCAATATGTAGGCTACACGAGAACGGAGACGTCGAGTAACCAAACCAAATGCGTTAAACAAATTCGTACACGTTATTTATCAATTTAACTCTAGAATTAAAGGATATACAACGAGAAACAACGTTTGACAACCTTTAAACAGTTTTAATAACTATCTCAAAAATTGTCGCTCTGATGCAAACAACTGATGAGTTATCTACTTAAATATGATGAACAAAACGACTTACGTATTTTAAACATGCTAACCTTTAGCCCGGTAAGCAAATTAAAAAAAAAACGCAATATGTATGCTACACGAGAACGGAGACGTCGAGTAACCAAAACAAATGCGTTAAACAAATTCGTACACGTTATTTATCAATTTAACTCTAGAATTAAAGGATATACAACGAGAAACAACGTTTGACAACCTTTAAACAGTTTTAATAACTATCTCAAAAATTATCGCTCTGATGCAAACAACTGATGAGTTATCTACTTAAATATGATGAACAAAACGACTTACGTATTTTAAACATGCTAACCTTTAGCCCGGTAAGCAAACTAAAAAAAAAACGCAATATGTAGGCTACACGAGAACGGAGACGTCGAGTAACCAAAACAAATGCGTTAAACAAATTCGTACACGTTATTTATCAATTTAACTCTAGAATTAAAGGATATACAACAAGAAACAACGTTTGACAACCTTTAAACAGTTTTAATAACTATCTCAAAAATTATCGCTCTGATGCAAACAACTGATGAGTTATCTACTTAAATTTGATGAACAAAACGACTTACGTATTTTAAACATGCTAACCTTTAGCCCGGTAAGCAAATTAAAAAAAAAACGCAATATGTAGGCTACACGAGAACGGAGACGTCGAGTAACCAAAACAAATGCGTTAAACAAATTCGTACACGTTATTTATCAATTTAACTCTAGAATTAAAGGATATACAACGAGAAACAACGTTTGACAACCTTTAAACAGTTTTAATAACTATCTCAAAAATAGTCGCTCTGATGCAAACAACTGATGAGTTATCTACTCAAATTTGTTGAACAAAACGACTTACGTATTTTAAACATGCTAACCTTTAGCCCGGTAAGCAAATTAAAAAAAAAACGCAATATGTAGGCTACACGAGAACGGAGACGTCGAGTAACCAAAACAAATGCGTTAAACAAATTCGTACACGTTATTTATCAATTTAACTCTAGAATTAAAGGATATACAACGAGAAACAACGATTGACAACCTTTAAACAGTTTTAATAACTATCTCAAAAATTATCGCTCTGATGCAAACAACTGATGAGTTATCTACTTAAATATGATGAACAAAACGACTTACGTATTTTAAACATGCTAACCTTTAGCCCGGTAAGCAAATTAAAAAAAAAACGCAATATGTAGGCTACACGAGAACGGAGACGTCGAGTAACCAAAACAAATGCGTTAAACAAATTCGTACACGTTATTTATCAATTTAACTCTAGAATTAAAGGATATACAACGAGAAACAACGTTTGACAACCTTTAAACAGTTTTAATAACTATCTCAAAAATTGTCGCTCTGATGCAAACAACTGATGAGTTATCTACTTAAATTTGATGAACAAAACGACTTACGTATTTTAAACATGCTAACCTTTAGCCCGGTAAGCAAATTAAAAAAAAACGCAATATGTAGGCTACACGAGAACGGAGACGTCGAGTAACCAAAACAAATGCGTTAAACAAATTCGTACACGTTATTTATCAATTTAACTCTAGAATTAAAGGATATACAACGAGAAACAACGTTTGACAACCTTTAAACAGTTTTAATAACTATCTCAAAAATTATCGCTCTGATGCAAACAACTGATGAGTTATCTACTTAAATTTGATGAACAAAACGACTTACGTATTTTAAACATGCTAACCTTTAGCCCGGTAAGCAAATTAAAAAAAAAAACGCAATATGTAGGCTACACGAGAACGGAGACGTCGAGTAACCAAAACAAATGCGTTAAACAAATTCGTACACGTTATTTATCAATTTAACTCTAGAATTAAAGGATATACAACGAGAAACAACGTTTGACAACCTTTAAACAGTTTTAATAACTATCTCAAAGTTATCGCTCTGATGCAAACAACTGATGAGTTATCTACTTAAATATGATGAACAAAACGACTTACGTATTTTAAACATGCTAACCTTTAGCCCGGTAAGCAAATTAAAAAAAAAACGCAATATGTAGGCTACACGAGAACGGAGACGTCGAGTAACCAAAACAAATGCGTTAAACAAATTCGTACACGTTATTTATCAATTTAACTCTAGAATTAAAGGATATACAACGAGAAACAACGTTTGACAACCTTTAAACAGTTTTAATAACTATCTCAAAAATTATCCCTCTGATGCAAACAACTGATGAGTTATCTACTTAAATATGATGAACAAAACGACTTACGTATTTTAAACATGCTAACCTTTAGCCCGGTAAGCAAATTAAAAAAAAACGCAATATGTAGGCTACACGAGAACGGAGACGTCGAGTAACCAAAACAAATGCGTTAAACAAATTCGTACACGTTATTTATCAATTTAACTCTAGAATTAAAGGATATACAACGAGAAACAACGTTTGACAGCCTTTAAACAGTTTTAATAACTATCTCAAAAATTGTCGCTCTGATGCAAACAACTGCTGAGTTATCTACTCAAATTTGTTGAACAAAACGACTTACGTATTTTAAACATGCTAACCTTTAGCCCGGTAAGACAATTAAAAAAAAAACGCAATATGTAGGCTACACGAGAACGGAGACGTCGAGTAACCAAAACAAATGCGTTAAACAAATTCGTACACGTTATTTATCAATTTAACTCTAGAATTAAAGGATATACAACGAGAAACAACGTTTGACAACCTTTAAACAGTTTTAATAACTGTCTCAAAAATTATCGCTCTGATGCAAACAACTGATGAGTTATCTACTTAAATTTGATGAACAAAACGACTTACGTATTTTAAACATGCTAACCTTTAGCCCGGTAAGCAAATAAAAAAAAAACGCAATATGTAGGCTACACGAGAACGGAGACGTCGAGTAACCAAAACAAATGCGTTAAACAAATTCGTACACGTTATTTATCAATTTAGCTCTAGAATTAAAGGATATACAACGAGAAACAACGTTTGACAACCTTTAAACAGTTTTAATAACTATCTCAAAAATTATCGCTCTGATGCAAACAACTGATGAGTTATCTACTTAAATATGATGAACAAAACGACTTACGTATTTTAAACATGCTAACCTTTAGCCCGGTAAGCAAATTAAAAAAAAACGCAATATGTAGGCTACACGAGAACGGAGACGTCGAGTAACCAAAACAAATGCGTTAAACAAATTCGTACACGTTATTTATCAATTTAACTCTAGAATTAAAGGATATACAACGAGAAACAACGTTTGACAACCTTTAAACAGTTTTAATAACTATCTCAAAAATTATCGCTCTGATGCAAACAACTGATGAGTTATCTACTTAAATTTGATGAACAAAACGACTTACGTATTTTAAACATGCTAACCTTTAGCCCGGTAAGCAAATTAAAAAAAAACGCAATATGTAGGCTACACGAGAACGGAGACGTCGAGTAACCAAAACAAATGCGTTAAACAAATTCGTACACGTTATTTATCAATTTAACTCTAGAATTAAAGGATATACAACGAGAAACAACGTTTGACAACCTTTAAACAGTTTTAATAACTATCTCAAAAATTATCGCTCTGATGCAAACAACTGATGAGTTATCTACTTAAATTTGATGAACAAAACGACTTACGTATTTTAAACATGCTAACCTTTAGCCCGGTAAGCAAATTAAAAAAAAAACGCAATATGTAGGCTACACGAGAACGGAGACGTCGAGTAACCAAAACAAATGCGTTAAACAAATTCGTACACGTTATTTATCAATTTAACTCTAGAATTAAAGGATATACAACGAGAAACAACGTTTGACAACCTTTAAACAGTTTTAATAACTATCTCAAAAATTATTACTCTGATGCAAACAACTGATGAGTTATCTACTTAAATTTGATGAACAAAACGACTTACGTATTTTAAACATGCTAACCTTTAGCCCGGTAAACAAATTAAAAAAAAAAACGCAATATGTAGGCTACACGAGAACGGAGACGTCGAGTAACCAAAACAAATGCGTTAAACAAATTCGTACACGTTATTTATCAATTTAACTCTAGAATTAAAGGATATACAACGAGAAACAACGTTTGACAACCTTTAAACAGTTTTAATAACTATCTCAAAAATTTTCGCTCTGATGCAAACAACTGATGAGTTATCTACTTAAATTTGATGAACAAAACGACTTACGTATTTTAAACATGCTAACCTTTAGCCCGGTAAGCAAATTAAAAAAAAAACGCAATATGTAAGCTACACGAGAACGGAGACGTCGAGTAAACAAAACAAATGCGTTAAACAAATTCGTACACGTTATTTATCAATTTAACTCTAGGATTAAAGGATATACAACGAGAAACAACGTTTGACAACCTTTAAACAGTTTTAATAACTATCTCAAAAATTGTCGCTCTGATGCAAACAACTGATGAGTTATCTACTTAAATTTGATGAACAAAACGACTTACGTATTTTAAACATGCTAACCTTTAGCCCGGTAAGCAAATTAAAAAAAAAACGCAATATGTAGGCTACACGAGAACGGAGACGTCGAGTAACCAAAACAAATGCGTTAAACAAATTCGTACACGTTATTTATCAATTTAACTCTAGAATTAAAGGATATACAACGAGAAACAACGTTTGACAACCTTTAAACAGTTTTAATAACTATCTCAAAAATTATCGCTCTGATGCAAACAACTGATGAGTTATCTACTTAAATTTGATGAACAAAACGACTTACGTATTTTAAACATGCTAACCTTTAGCCCGGTAAGCAAATTAAAAAAAAAACGCAATATGTAGGCTACACGAGAACGGAGACGTCGAGTAACCAAAACAAATGCGTTAAACAAATTCGTACACGTTATTTATCAATTTAACTCTAAAATTAAAGGATATACAACGAGAAACAACGTTTGACAACCTTTAAACAGTTTTAATAACTATCTCAAAAATTATCGCTCTGATGCAAAGAACTGATGAGTTATCTACTTAAATTTGATGAACAAAGCGACTTACGTATTTTAAACATGCTAACCTTTAGCCCGGTAAGCAAATTAAAAAAAAAACGCAATATGTAGGCTACACGAGAACGGAGACGTCGAGTAACCAAAACAAATGCGTTAAACAAATTGGTACACGTTATTTATCAATTTAACTCTAGAATTAAAGGATATACAACGAGAAACAACGTTTGACAACCTTTAAACAGTTTTAATAACTATCTCAAAAATTGTCGCTCTGATGCAAACAACTGATGAGTTATCTACTTAAATTTGATGAACAAAACGACTTACGTATTTTAAGCATGCTAACCTTTAGCCCGGTAAGCAAAATAAAAAAAAAAACGCAATATGTAGGCTACACGAGAACGGAGACGTCGAGTAACCAAAACAAATGCGTTAAACAAATTCGTACACGTTATTTATCAATTTAACTCTAGGATTAAAGGATATACAACGAGAAACAACGTTTGACTACCTTTAAACAGTTTTAATAACTATCTCAAAAATTGTCGCTCTGATGCAAACAACTGATGAGTTATCTACTTAAATTTGATGAACAAAACGACTTACGTATTTTAAACATGCTAACCTTTAGCCCGGTAAGCAAATTAAAAAAAAAAACGCAATATGTAGGCTACACGAGAACGGAGACGTCGAGTAACCAAAACAAATGCGTTAAACAAATTCGTACACGTTATTTATCAATTTAACTCTATAATTAAAGGATATACAACGAGAAACAACGTTTGACAACCTTTAAACAGTTTTAATAACTATCTCAAAAATTATCGCTCTGATGCAAACAACTGATGAGTTATCTACTTAAATATGATGAACAAAACGACTTACGTATTTTAAACATGCTAACCTTTAGTCCCGGTAAGCAAATTAAAAAAAAAAAACGCAATATGTAGGCTACACG
The DNA here is from genome assembly GCF_040869045.1 of Eurosta solidaginis. Classification (NCBI taxonomy): domain Eukaryota; kingdom Metazoa; phylum Arthropoda; class Insecta; order Diptera; family Tephritidae; genus Eurosta; species Eurosta solidaginis. Next base: position 59,397 of record NW_027137037.1, on the reverse strand, counting down.
AGAACGGAGACGTCGAGTAACCAAACCAAATGCGTTAAACAAATTCGTACACGTTATTTATCAATTTAACTCTAGAATTAAAGGATATACAACGAGAAACAACGTTTGACAACCTTTAAACAGTTTTAATAACTATCTCAAAAATTATCGCTCTGATGCAAACAACTGATGAGTTATCTACTTAAATATGATGAACAAAACGACTTATGTATTTTAAACATGCTAACCTTTAGCCCGGTAAGCAAATTAAAAAAAAAACGCAATATGTAGGCTACACGAGAACGGAGACGTCGAGTAACCAAAACAAATGCGTTAAACAAATTCGTACACGTTATTTATCAATTTAACTCTAGAATTAAAGGATATACAACGAGAAACAACGTTTGACAACCTTTAAACAGTTTTAATAACTATCTCAAAAATTATCGCTCTGATGCAAACAACTGATGAGTTATCTACTTAAATTTGTTGAACAAAACGACTTACGTATTTTAAACATGCTAACCTTTAGCCCGGTAAGCAAATTAAAAAAAAAACGCAATATGTAGGCTACACGAGAACGGAGACGTCGAGTAACCAAAACAAATGCGTTAAACAAATTCGTACACGTTATTTATCAATTTAACTCTAGAATTAAAGGATATACAACGAGAAACAACGTTTGACAACCTTTAAACAGTTTTAATAACTATCTCAAAAATTATCGCTCTGATGCAAACAACTGATGAGTTATCTACTTAAATATGATGAACAAAACGACTTACGTATTTTAAACATGCTAACCTTTAGCCCGGTAAGCAAATTAAAAAAAAAACGCAATATGTAGGCTACACGAGAACGGAGACGTCGAGTAACCAAACCAAATGCGTTAAACAAATTCGTACACGTTATTTATCAATTTAACTCTAGAATTAAAGGATATACAACGAGAAACAACGTTTGACAACCTTTAAACAGTTTTAATAACTATCTCAAAAATTATCTCTCTGATGCAAACAACTGATGAGTTATCTACTTAAATATGATGAACAAAACGACTTACGTATTTTAAACATGCTAACCTTTAGCCCGGTAAGCAAATTAAAAAAAAAAACGCAATATGTAGGCTACACGAGAACGGAGACGTCGAGTAACCAAAACAAATGCGTTAAACAAATTCGTACACGTTATTTATCAATTTAACTCTAGAATTAAAGGATATACAACGAGAAACAACGTTTGACAACCTTTAAACAGTTTTAATAACTATCTCAAAAATTATCGCTCTGATGCAAACAACTGATGAGTTATCTACTTAAATATGATGAACAAAACGACTTACGTATTTTAAACATGCTAACCTTTAGCCCGGTAAGCAAATTAAAAAAAAAAACGCAATATGTAGGCTACACGAGAACGGAGACGTCGAGTAACCAAAACAAATGCGTTAAACAAATTCGTACACGTTATTTATCAATTTAACTCTAGAATTAAAGGATATACAACGAGAAACAACGTTTGACAACCTTTAAACAGTTTTAATAACTATCTCAAAAATTGTCGCTCTGATGCAAACAACTGATGAGTTATCTACTTAAATTTGATGAACAAAACGACTTACGTATTTTAAACATGCTAACCTTTAGCCCGGTAAGCAAATTAAAAAAAAAAACGCAATATGTAGGCTACACGAGAACGGAGACGTCGAGTAACCAAAACAAATGCGTTAAACAAATTCGTACACGTTATTTATCAATTTAACTCTAGAATTAAAGGATATACAACGAGAAACAACGTTTGACAACCTTTAAACAGTTTTAATAACTATCTCAAAAATTATCGCTCTGATGCAAACAACTGATGAGTTATCTACTTAAATTTGTTGAACAAAACGACTTACGTATTTTAAACATGCTAACCTTTAGCCCGGTAAGCAAATTAAAAAAAAAACGCAATATGTAGGCTACACGAGAACGGAGACGTCGAGTAACCAAAACAAATGCGTTAAACAAATTCGTACACGTTATTTATCAATTTAACTCTAGAATTAAAGGATATACAACGAGAAACAACGTTTGACAACCTTTAAACAGTTTTAATAACTATCTCAAAAATTATCGCTCTGATGCAAACAACTGATGAGTTATCTACTTAAATATGATGAACAACCGACTTACGTATTTTAAACATGCTAACTTTTAGCCCGGTAAGCAAATTAAAAAAAAAACGCAATATGTAGGCTACACGAGAACGAAGACGTCGAGTAACCAAAACAAATGCGTTAAACAAATTCGTACACGTTATTTATCAATTTAACTCTAGAATTAAAGGATATACAACGAGAAACAACGTTTGACAACCTTTAAACAGTTTTAATAACTATCTCAAAAATTATCGCTCTCATGCAAACAACTGATGAGTTATCTACTTAAATATGATGAACAAAACGACTTACGTATTTTAAACATGCTAACCTTTAGCCCGGTAAGCAAATTAAAAAAAAAAACGCAATATGTAGGCTACACGAGAACGGAGACGTCGAGTAACCAAAACAAATGCGTTAAACAAATTCGTACACGTTATTTATGAATTTAACTCTAGAATTAAAGGATATACAACGAGAAACAACGTTTGGCAACCTTTAAACAGTTTTAATAACTATCTCAAAAATTATCGCTCTGATGCAAACAACTGATGAGTTATCTACTTAAATTTGATGAACAAAACGACTTACGTATTTTAAACATGCTAACCTTTAGCCCGGTAAGCAAATTAAAAAAAAAACGCAATATGTAGGCTACACGAGAACGGAGACGTCAAGTAACCAAAACAAATGCGTTAAACAAATTCGTACACGTTATTTATCAATTTAACTCTAGAATTAAAGGATATACAACGAGAAACAACGTTTGACAACCTTTAAACAGTTTTAATAACTATCTCAAAAATTATCGCTCTGATGCAAACAACTGATGAGTTATCTACTTAAATTTGTTGAACAAAACGACTTACGTATTTTAAACATGCTAACCTTTAGCCCGGTAAGCAAATTAAAAAAAAAACGCAATATGTAGGCTACACGAGAACGGAGACGTCGAGTAACCAAAACAAATGCGTTAAACAAATTCGTACACGTTATTTATCAATTTAACTCTAGAATTAAAGGATATACAACGAGAAACAACGTTTGACAACCTTTAAACAGTTTTAATAACTATCTCAAAAATTATCGCTCTGATGCAAACAACTGATGAGTTATCTACTTAAATATGATGAACAACCGACTTACGTATTTTAAACATGCTAACCTTTAGCCCGGTAAGCAAATTAAAAAAAAAACGCAATATGTAGGCTACACGAGAACGAAGACGTCGAGTAACCAAAACAAATGCGTTAAACAAATTCGTACACGTTATTTATCAATTTAACTCTAGAATTAAAGGATATACAACGAGAAACAACGTTTGACAACCTTTAAACAGTTTTAATAACTATCTCAAAAATTATCGCTCTGATGCAAACAACTGATGAGTTATCTACTTAAATATGATGAACAAAACGACTTACGTATTTTAAACATGCTAACCTTTAGCCCGGTAAGCAAATTAAAAAAAAAAACGCAATATGTAGGCTACACGAGAACGGAGACGTCGAGTAACCAAAACAAATGCGTTAAACAAATTCGTACACGTTATTTATGAATTTAACTCTAGAATTAAAGGATATACAACGAGAAACAACGTTTGGCAACCTTTAAACAGTTTTAATAACTATCTCAAAAATTATCGCTCTGATGCAAACAACTGATGAGTTATCTACTTAAATTTGATGAACAAAACGACTTACGTATTTTAAACATGCTAACCTTTAGCCCGGTAAGCAAATTAAAAAAAAAACGCAATATGTAGGCTACACGAGAACGGAGACGTCAAGTAACCAAAACAAATGCGTTAAACAAATTCGTACACGTTATTTATCAATTTAACTCTAGAATTAAAGGATATACAACGAGAAACAACGTTTGACAATCTTTAAACAGTTTTAATAACTATCTCAAAAATTATCGCTCTGATGCAAACAACTGATGAGTTATCTACTTAAATATGATGAACAAAACGACTTACGTATTTTAAACATGCTAACCTTTAGCCCGGTAAGCAAATTAAAAAAAAAAACGCAATATGTAGGCTACACGAGAACGGAGACGTCGAGTAACCAAAACAAATGCGTTAAACAAATTCGTACACGTTATTTATCAATTTAACTCTAGAATTAAAGGATATACAACGAGAAACATCGTTTGACAACCTTTAAACAGTTTTAATAACTATCTCAAAAATTGTCGCTCTGATGCAAACAACTGATGAGTTATCTACTTAAATTTGTTGAACAAAACGACTTACGTATTTTAAACATGCTAACCTTTAGCCCGGTAAGCAAATTAAAAAAAAAACGCAATATGTAGGCTACACGAGAACGGAGACTTCGAGTAACCAAAACAAATGCGTTAAACAAATTCGTACACGTTATTTATCAATTTAACTCTAGAATTAAAGGATATACAACGAGAAACAACGTTTGACAACCTTTAAACAGTTTTAATAACTATCTCAAAAATTGTCGCTCTGATGCAAACAACTGATGAGTTATCTACTTAAATTTGATGAACAAAACGACTTACGTATTTTAAACATGCTAACCTTTAGCCCGGTAAGCAAATTAAAAAAAAACGCAATATGTATGCTACACGAGAACGGAGACGTCGAGTAACCAAAACAAATGCGTTAAACAAATTCGTACACGTTATTTATCAATTTAACTCTAGAATTAAAGGATATACAACGAGAAACAACGTTTGACAACCTTTAAACAGTTTTAATAACTATCTCAAAAATTATCGCTCTGATGCAAACAACTGATGAGTTATCTACTTAAATATGATGAACAAAACGACTTACGTATTTTAAACATGCTAACCTTTAGCCCGGTAAGCAAATTAAAAAAAAAAACGCAATATGTAGGCTACACGAGAACGGAGACGTCGAGTAACCAAAACAAATGCGTTAAACAAATTCGTACACGTTATTTATCAATTTAACTCTAGAATTAAAGGATATACAACGAGAAACAACGTTTGACAACCTTTAAACAGTTTTAATAACTATCTCAAAAATTGTCGCTCTGATGCAAACAACTGATGAGTTATCTACTTAAATATGATGAACAAAACGACTTACGTATTTTAAACATGCTAACCTTTAGCCCGGTAAGCAAATTAAAAAAAAAACGCAATATGTAGGCTACACGAGAACGGAGACGTCGAGTAACCAAACCAAATGCGTTAAACAAATTCGTACACGTTATTTATCAATTTAACTCTAGAATTAAAGGATATACAACGAGAAACAACGTTTGACAACCTTTAAACAGTTTTAATAACTATCTCAAAAATTATCGCTCTGATGCAAACAACTGATGAGTTATCTACTTAAATATGATGAACAAAACGACTTACGTATTTTAAACATGCTAACCTTTAGCCCGGTAAGCAAATTAAAAAAAAAAACGCAATATGTAGGCTACACGAGAACGGAGACGTCGAGTAACCAAAACAAATGCGTTAAACAAATTCGTACACGTTATTTATCAATTTAACTCTAGAATTAAAGGATATACAACGAGAAACAACGTTTGACAACCTTTAAACAGTTTTAATAACTATCTCAAAAATTATCGCTCTGATGCAAACAACTGATGAGTTATCTACTTAAATATGATGAACAAAACGACTTACGTATTTTAAACATGCTAACCTTTAGCCCGGTAAGCAAATTAAAAAAAAAACGCAATATGTAGGCTACACGAGAACGGAGACGTCGAGTAACCAAAACAAATGCGTTAAACAAATTCGTACACGTTATTTATCAATTTAACTCTAGAATTAAAGGATATACAACGAGAAACAACGTTTGACAACCTTTAAACAGTTTTAATAACTATCTCAAAAATTGTCGCTCTGATGCAAACAACTGATGAGTTATCTACTTAAATTTGATGAACAAAACGACTTACGTATTTTAAACATGCTAACCTTTAGCCCGGTAAGCAAATTAAAAAAAAAAACGCAATATGTAGGCTACACGAGAACGGAGACGTCGAGTAACCAAAACAAATGCGTTAAACAAATTCGTACACGTTATTTATCAATTTAACTCTAGAATTAAAGGATATACAACGAGAAACAACGTTTGACAACCTTTAAACAGTTTTAATAACTATCTCAAAAATTATCGCTCTGATGCAAACAACTGATGAGTTATCTACTTAAATTTGTTGAACAAAACGACTTACGTATTTTAAACATGCTAACCTTTAGCCCGGTAAGCAAATTAAAAAAAAAAACGCAATATGTAGGCTACACGAGAACGGAGACGTCGAGTAACCAAAACAAATGCGTTAAACAAATTCGTACACGTTATTTATCAATTTAACTCTAGAATTAAAGGATATACAACGAGAAACAACGTTTGACAACCTTTAAACAGTTTTAATAACTATCTCAAAAATTATCGCTCTGATGCAAACAACTGATGAGTTATCTACTTAAATATGATGAACAACCGACTTACGTATTTTAAACATGCTAACCTTTAGCCCGGTAAGCAAATTAAAAAAAAAACGCAATATGTAGGCTACACGAGAACGAAGACGTCGAGTAACCAAAACAAATGCGTTAAACAAATTCGTACACGTTATTTATCAATTTAACTCTAGAATTAAAGGATATACAACGAGAAACAACGTTTGACAACCTTTAAACAGTTTTAATAACTATCTCAAAAATTATCGCTCTGATGCAAACAACTGATGAGTTATCTACTTAAATATGATGAACAAAACGACTTACGTATTTTAAACATGCTAACCTTTAGCCCGGTAAGCAAATTAAAAAAAAAAACGCAATATGTAGGCTACACGAGAACGGAGACGTCGAGTAACCAAAACAAATGCGTTAAACAAATTCGTACACGTTATTTATGAATTTAACTCTAGAATTAAAGGATATACAACGAGAAACAACGTTTGGCAACCTTTAAACAGTTTTAATAACTATCTCAAAAATTATCGCTCTGATGCAAACAACTGATGAGTTATCTACTTAAATTTGATGAACAAAACGACTTACGTATTTTAAACATGCTAACCTTTAGCCCGGTAAGCAAATTAAAAAAAAAACGCAATATGTAGGCTACACGAGAACGGAGACGTCAAGTAACCAAAACAAATGCGTTAAACAAATTCGTACACGTTATTTATCAATTTAACTCTAGAATTAAAGGATATACAACGAGAAACAACGTTTGACAATCTTTAAACAGTTTTAATAACTATCTCAAAAATTATCGCTCTGATGCAAACAACTGATGAGTTATCTACTTAAATATGATGAACAAAACGACTTACGTATTTTAAACATGCTAACCTTTAGCCCGGTAAGCAAATTAAAAAAAAAACGCAATATGTAGGCTACACGAGAACGGAGACGTCGAGTAACCAAAACAAATGCGTTAAACAAATTCGTACACGTTATTTATCAATTTAACTCTAGAATTAAAGGATATACAACGAGAAACATCGTTTGACAACCTTTAAACAGTTTTAATAACTATCTCAAAAATTGTCGCTCTGATGCAAACAACTGATGAGTTATCTACTTAAATTTGTTGAACAAAACGACTTACGTATTTTAAACATGCTAACCTTTAGCCCGGTAAGCAAATTAAAAAAAAAACGCAATATGTAGGCTACACGAGAACGGAGACTTCGAGTAACCAAAACAAATGCGTTAAACAAATTCGTACACGTTATTTATCAATTTAACTCTAGAATTAAAGGATATACAACGAGAAACAACGTTTGACAACCTTTAAACAGTTTTAATAACTATCTCAAAAATTGTCGCTCTGATGCAAACAACTGATGAGTTATCTACTTAAATTTGATGAACAAAACGACTTACGTATTTTAAACATGCTAACCTTTAGCCCGGTAAGCAAATTAAAAAAAAACGCAATATGTATGCTACACGAGAACGGAGACGTCGAGTAACCAAAACAAATGCGTTAAACAAATTCGTACACGTTATTTATCAATTTAACTCTAGAATTAAAGGATATACAACGAGAAACAACGTTTGACAACCTTTAAACAGTTTTAATAACTATCTCAAAAATTATCGCTCTGATGCAAATAACTGATGAGTTATCTACTTAAATTTGATGAACAAAACGACTTACGTATTTTAAACATGCTAACCTTTAGCCCGGTAAGCAAATTAAAAAAAAAACGCAATATGTGGGCTACACGAGAACGGAGACGTCGAATAACCAAAACAAATGCGTTAAACAAATTCGTACACGTTATTTATCAATTTAACTCTAGAATTAAGGGATATACAACGAGAAACAACGTTTGACAACCTTTAAACAGTTTTAATAACTATCTCAAAAATTATCGCTCTGATGCAAACAACTGATGAGTTATCTACTTAAATATGATGAACAAAACGACTTACGTATTTTAACATGCTAACCTTTAGCCCGGTAAGCAAATTAAAAAAAAAACGCAATATGTAGGCTACACGAGAACGGAGACGTCGAGTAACCAAAACAAATGCGTTAAACAAATTCGTACACGTTATTTATCAATTTAACTCTAGAATTAAAGGATATACAACGAGAAACAACGTTTGACAACCCTTAAACAGTTTTAATAACTATCTCAAAAATTGTCGCTCTGATGCAAACAACTGATGAGTTATCTACTTAAATTTGATGAACAAAACGACTTACGTATTTTAAACATGCTAACCTTTAGCCCGGTAAGCAAATTAAAAAAAAAAACGCAATATGTGGGCTACACGAGAACGGAGACGTCGAGTAACCAAAACAAATGCGTTAAACAAATTCGTACACGTTATTTATCAATTTTACTCTAGAATTAAAGGATATACAACGAGAAACAACGTTTGACAACCTTTAAACAGTTTTAATAACTATCTCAAAAATTATCGCTCTGATGCAAACAACTGATGAGTTATCTACTTAAATTTGATGAACAAAACGACTTACGTATTTTAAACATGCTAACCTTTAGCCCGGTAAGCAAATTAAAAAAAAAACGCAATATGTAGGCTACACGAGAACGGAGACGTCGAGTAACCAAAACAAATGCGTTAAACAAATTCGTACACGTTATTTATCAATTTAACTCTAGAATTAAAGGATATACAACGAGAAACAACGTTTGACAACCTTTAAACAGTTTTAATAACTATCTCAAAAATTATCGCTCTGATGCAAACAACTGATGAGTTATCTACTTAAATTTGATGAACAAAACGACTTACGTATTTCAAACATGCTAACCTTTAGCCCGGTAAGCAAATTAAAAAAAAAACGCAATATGTTGGCTACACGAGAACGGAGACGTCGAGTAACCAAAACAAATGCGTTAAACAAATTCGTACACGTTATTTATCAATTTAACTCTAGATTTAAAGGATATACAACGAGAAACAACGTTTGACAACCTTTAAACAGTTTTAATAACTATCTCAAAAATTATCGCTCTGATGCAAACAACTGATGAGCTATCTACTTAAATATGATGAACAAAACGACTTACGTATTTTAAACATGCTAGCCTTTAGCCCGGTAAGCAAATTAAAAAAAAAAACGCAATATGTATGCTACACGAGAACGGAGACGTCGAGTAACCAAAACAAATGCGTTAAACAAATTCGTACACGTTATTTATCAATTTAACTCTAGAATTAAAGGATATACAACGAGAAACAACGTTTGACAACCTTTAAACAGTTTTAATAACTATCTCAAAAACTATCGCTCTGATGCAAACAACTGATGAGTTATCTACTTAAATTTGATGAACAAAACGACTTACGTATTTTAAACATGCTAACCTTTAGCCCGGTAAGCAAATTAAAAAAAGAACGCAATATGTAGGCTACACGAGAACGGAGACGTCGAGTAACCAAAACAAATGCGTTAAACAAATTCGTACACGTTATTTATCAATTTAACTCTAGAATTAAAGGATATACAACGAGAAACAACGTTTGACAACCTTTAAACAGTTTTAATAACTATCTCAAAAATTATCGCTCTGATGCAAACAACTGATGAGTTATCTACTTAAATATGATGAACAAAACGACTTACGTATTTTAAACATGCTAACCTTTAGCCCGGTAAGCAAATTAAAAAAAAAACGCAATATGTAGGCTACACGAGAACGGAGACGTCGAGTAACCAAAACAAATGCGTTAAACAAATTCGTACACGTTATTTATCAATTTAACTCTAGAATTAAAGGATATACAACGAGAAACAACGTTTGACAACCTTTAAACAGTTTTAATAACTATCTCAATAATTATCGCTCTGATGCAAACAACTGATGAGTTATCTACTTAAATTTGATGAACAAAACGACTTACGTATTTTAAACATGCTAACCTTTAGCCCGGTAAGCAAATTAAAAAAAAAACGCAATATGTGGGCTACACGAGACCGGAGACGTCGAGTAACCAAAACAAATGCGTTAAACAAATTCGTACACGTTATTTATCAATTTAACTCTAGAATTAAAGGATATACAACGAGAAACAACGTTTGACAACCTTTAAACAGTTTTAATAACTATCTCAAAAATTATCGCTCTGATCCAAACAACAGATGAGTTATCTACTTAAATATGATGAACAAAACGACTTACGTATTTTAAACATGCTAACCTTTAGCCCGGTAAGCAAATTAAAAAAAAAACGCAATATGTAGGCTACACGAGAACGGAGACGTCGAGTAACCAAAACAAATGCGTTAAACAAATTCGTACACGTTATTTATCAATTTAACTCTAGAATTAAAGGATATACAACGAGAAACAACGTTTGACAACCTTTAAACAGTTTTAATAACTATCTCAAAAATTATCGCTCTGATGCAAACAACTGATGAGTTATCTACTTAAATTTGATGAACAAAACGACTTACGTATTTTAAACATGCTAACCTTTAGCCCGGTAAGCAAATTAAAAAAAAAAACGCAATATGTAGGCTACACGAGAACGGAGACGTCGAGTAACCAAAACAAATGCGTTAAACAAATTCGTACACGTTATTTATCAATTTAACTCTAGAATTAAAGGATATACAACGAGAAACAACGTTTGACAACCTTTAAACAGTTTTAATAACTATCTCAAAAATTATCGCTCTGATGCAAACAACTGATGAGTTATCTACTTAAATTTGTTTAACAAAACGACTTACGTATTTTAAACATGCTAACCTTTAGCCCGGTAAGCAAATTAAAAAAAAAAACGCAATATGTAGGCTACACGAGAACGGAGACGTCGAGTAACCAAAACAAATGCGTTAAACAAATTCGTACACGTTATTTATCAATTTAACTCTAGAATTAAAGGATATACAACGAGAAACAACGTTTGACAACCTTTAAACAGTTTTAATAACTATCTCAAAAATTATCGCTCTGATGCAAACAACTGATGAGTTATCTACTTAAATATGATGAACAAAACGACTTACGTATTTTAAACATGCTAACCTTTAGCCCGGTAAGCAAATTAAAAAAAAAACGCAATATGTAGGCTACACGAGAACGGAGACGTCGAGTAACCAAAACAAATGCGTTAAACAAATTCGTACACGTTATTTATAAATTTAACTCTAGAATTAAAGGATATACAACGAGAAACAACGTTTGACAACCTTTAAACAGTTTTAATAACTATCTCAAAAATTATCGCTCTGATGCAAACAACTGATGAGTTATCTACTTAAATATGATGAACAAAACGACTTACGTATTTTAAACATGCTAACCTTTAGCCCGGTAAGCAAATTAAAAAAAAAAACGCAATATGTAGGCTACACGAGAACGGAGACGTCGAGTAACCAAAACAAATGCGTTAAACAAATTCGTACACGTTATTTATCAATTTAACTCTAGAATTAAAGGATATACAACGAGAAACAACGTTTGACAACCTTTAAACAGTTTTAATAACTATCTCAAAAATTATCGCTCTGATGCAAACAACTGATGAGTTATCTACTTAAATATGATGAACAAAACGACTTACGTATTTTAAACATGCTAACCTTTAGCCCGGTAAGCAAATTAAAAAAAAACGCAATATGTAGGCTAGACGAGAACGGAGACGTCGAGTAACCAAAACAAATGCGTTAAACAAATTCGTACACGTTATTTATCAATTTAACTCTAGAATTAAAGGATATACAACGAGAAACAACGTTTGACAACCTTTAAACAGTTTTAATAACTATCTCAAAAATTATCGCTCTGATGCAAACAACTGATGAGTTATCTACTTAAATTTGATGAACAAAACGACTTACGTATTTTAAACATGCTAACCTTTAGCCCGGTAAGCAAATTAAAAACAAACGCAATATGTGGGCTACACGAGACCGGAGACGTCGAGTAACCAAAACAAATGCGTTAAACAAATTCGTACACGTTATTTATCAATTTAACTCTAGAATTAAAGGATATACAACGAGAAACAACGTTTGACAACCTTTAAACAGTTTTAATAACTATCTCAAAAATTATCGCTCTGATGCAAACAACTGATGAGTTATCTACTTAAATATGATGAACAAAACGACTTACGTATTTTAAACATGCTAACCTTTAGCCCGGTAAGCAAATTAAAAAAAAAACGCAATATGTAGGCTACACGAGAACGGAGACGTCGAGTAACCAAAACAAATGCGTTAAACAAATTCGTACACGTTATTTATCAATATAACTCTAGAATTAAAGGATATACAACGAGAAACAACGTTTGACAACCTTTAAACAGTTCTAATAACTATCTCAAAAATTATCGCTCTGATGCAAACAACTGATGAGTTATCTACTTAAATTTGATGAACAAAACGACTTACGTATTTTAAACATGCTAACCTTTAGCCCGGTAAGCAAATTAAAAAAAAAACGCAATATGTAGGCTACACGAGAACGGAGACGTCGAGTAACTAAAACAAATGCGTTAAACAAATTCGTACACATTATTTATCAATTTAACTCTAGAATTAAAGGATATACAACGAGAAACAACGTTTGACAACCTTTAAACAGTTTTAATAACTATCTCAAAAATTATCGCTCTGATGCAAACAACTGATGAGTTATCTACTTAAATTTGTTGAACAAAACGACTTACGTATTTTAAACATGCTAACCTTTAGCCCGGTAAGCAAATTAAAAAAAAACGCAATATGTAGGCTACACGAGAACGGAGACGTCGAGTAACCAAAACAAATGCGTTAAACAAATTCGTACACGTTATTTATCAATTTAACTCTAGAATTAAAGGATATACAACGAGAAACAACGTTTGACAACCTTTAAACAGTTTTAATAACTATCTCAAAAATTATCGCTCTGATGCAAACAACTGATGAGTTATCTACTTAAATATGATGAACAAAACGACTTACGTATTTTAAACATGCTAACCTTTAGCCCGGTAAGCAAATTAAAAAAAAAAACGCAATATGTAGGCTACACGAGAACGGAGACGTCGGGTAACCAAAACAAATGCGTTAAACAAATTCGTACACGTTATTTATCAATTTAACTCTAGAATTAAAGGATATACAACGAGAAACAACGTTTGACAACCTTTAAACAGTTTTAATAACTATCTCAAAAATTATCGCTCTGATGCAAACAACTGATGAGTTATCTACTTAAATTTGATGAACAAAACGACTTACGTATTTTAAACATGCTAACCTTTAGCCCGGTAAGCAAATTAAAAAAAAAACGCAATATGTGGGCTACACGAGACCGGAGACGTCGAGTAACCAAAACAAATGCGTTAAGCAAATTCGTACACGTTATTTATCAATTTAACTCTAGAATTAAAGGATATACAACGAGAAACAACGTTTGACAACCTTTAAACAGTTTTAATAACTATCTCAAAAATTATCGCTCTGATGCAAACAACTGATGAGTTATCTACTTAAATATGATGAACAAAACGACTTACGTATTTTAAACATGCTAACCTTTAGCCCGGTAAGCAAATTAAAAAAAAAACGCAATATGTAGGCTACACGAGAACGGAGACGTCGAGTAACCAAAACAAATGCGTTAAACAAATTCGTACACGTTATTTATCAATTTAACTCTAGAATTAAAGGATATACAACGAGAAACAACGTTTGACAACCTTTAAACAGTTTTAATAACTATCTCAAAAATTATCGCTCTGATGCAAACAACTGATGAGTTATCTACTTAAATTTGATGAACAAAACGACTTACGTATTTTAAACATGCTAACCTTTAGCCCGGTAAGCAAATTAAAAAAAAAACGCAATATGTAGGCTACACGAGAACGGAGACGTCGAGTAACCAAAACAAATGCGTTAAACAAATTCGTACACGTTATTTATCAATTTAACTCTAGAATTAAAGGATATACAACGAGAAACAACGTTTGACAACCTTTAAACAGTTTTAATAACTATCTCAAAAATTATCGCTCTGATGCAAACAACTGATGAGTTATCTACTTAAATTTGATGAACAAAACGACTTACGTATTTTAAACATGCTAACCTTTAGCCCGGTAAGCAAATTAAAAAAAAAACGCAATATGTGGGCTACACGAGACCGGAGACGTCGAGTAACCAAAACAAATGCGTTAAACAAATTCGTACACGTTATTTATCAATTTAACTCTAGAATTAAAGGATATACAACGAGAAACAACGTTTGACAACCTTTAAACAGTTTTAATAACTATCTCAAAAATTATCGCTCTGATGCAAACAACTGATGAGTTATCTACTTAAATATGATGAACAAAACGACTTACGTATTTTAAACATGCTAACCTTTAGCCCGGTAAGCAAATTAAAAAAAAAACGCAATATGTAGGCTACACGAGAACGGAGACGTCGAGTAACCAAAACAAATGCGTTAAACAAATTCGTACACGTTATTTATCAATTTAACTCTAGAATTAAAGGATATACAACGAGAAACAACGTTTGACAACCTTTAAACAGTTTTAATAACTATCTCAAAAATTATCGCTCTGATGCAAACAACTGATGAGTTATCTACTTAAATTTGATGAGCAAAACGACTTACGTATTTTAAACATGCTAACCTTTAGCCCGGTAAGCAAATTAAAAAAAAAACGCAATATGTAGGCTACACGAGAACGGAGACGTCGAGTAACCAAAACAAATGCGTTAAACAAATTCGTACACGTTATTTATCAATTTAACTCTAGAATTAAAGGATATACAACGAGAAACAACGTTTGACAACCTTTAAACAGTTTTAATAACTATCTCAAAAATTATCGCTCTGATGCAAACAACTGATGAGTTATCTACTTAAATTTGTTGAACAAAACGACTTACGTATTTTAAACATGCTAACCTTTAGCCCGGTAAGCAAATTAAAAAAAAAACGCAATATGTAGGCTACACGAGAACGGAGACGTCGAGTAACCAAAACAAATGCGTTAAACAAATTCGTACACGTTATTTATCAATTTAACTCTAGAATTAAAGGATATACAACGAGAAACAACGTTTGACAACCTTTAAACAGTTTTAATAACTATCTCAAAAATTATCGCTCTGATGCAAACAACTGATGAGTTATCTACTTAAATATGATGAACAAAACGACTTACGTATTTTAAACATGCTAACCTTTAGCCCGGTATGCAAATTAAAAAAAAAACGCAATATGTAGGCTACACGAGAACGGAGACGTCGAGTAACCAAAACAAATGCGTTAAACAAATTCGTACACGTTATTTATCAATTTAACTCTAGAATTAAAGGATATACAACGAGAAACAACGTTTGACAACCTTTAAACAGTTTTAATAACTATCTCAAAAATTATCGCTCTGATGCAAACAACTGATGAGTTATCTACTTAAATTTGATGAACAAAACGACTTACGTATTTTAAACATGCTAACCTTTAGCCCGGTAAGCAAATTAAAAAAAAAACGCAATATGTAGGCTACACGAGAACGGAGACGTCGAGTAACCAAAACAAATGCGTTAAACAAATTCGTACACGTTATTTATCAATTTAACTCTAGAATTAAAGGATATACAACGAGAAACAACGTTTGACAACCTTTAAACAGTTTTAATAACTATCTCAAAAATTATCGCTCTGATGCAAACAACTGATGAGTTATCTACTTAAATTTGTTGAACAAAACGACTTACGTATTTTAAACATGCCAACCTTTAGCCCGGTAAGCAAATTAAAAAAAAAACGCAATATGTAGGCTACACGAGAACGGAGACGTCGAGTAACCAAAACAAATGCGTTAAACAAATTCGTACACGTTATTTATCAATTTAACTCTAGAATTAAAGGATATACAACGAGAAACAACATTTGACAACCTTTAAACAGTTTTAATAACTATCTCAAAAATTATCGCTCTGATGCAAACAACTGATGAGTTATCTACTTAAATATGATGAACAAAACGACTTACGTATTTTAAACATGCTAACCGGTAAGCAAATTTAAAAAAAAAACGCAATATGTAGGCTACACGAGAACGGAGACGTCGAGTAACCAAAACAAATGCGTTAAACAAATTCGTACACGTTATTTATCAATTTAACTCTAGAATTAAAGGATATACAACGAGAAACAACGTTTGACAACCTTTAAACAGTTTTAATAACTATCTCAAAAATTATCGCTCTGATGCAAACAACTGATGAGTTATCTACTTAAATATGATGAACAAAACGACTTACGTATTTTAAACATGCTAACCTTTAGCCCGGTAAGCAAATTAAAAAAAAACGCAATATGTAGGCTACACGAGAACGGAGACGTCGAGTAACCAAAACAAATGCGTTAAACAAATTCGTACACGTTATTTATCAATTTAACTCTAGAATTAAAGGATATACAACGAGAAACAACGTTTGACAACCTTTAAACAGTTTTAATAACTATCTCAAAAATTATCGCTCTGATGCAAACAACTGATGAGTTATCTACTTAAATTTGATGAACAAAACGACTTACGTATTTTAAACATGCTAACCTTTAGCCCGGTAAGCAAATTAAAAACAAACGCAATATGTGGGCTACACGAGACCGGAGACGTCGAGTAACCAAAACAAATGCGTTAAACAAATTCGTACACGTTATTTATCAATTTAACTCTAGAATTAAAGGATATACAACGAGAAACAACGTTTGACAACCTTTAAACAGTTTTAATAACTATCTCAAAAATTATCGCTCTGATGCAAACAACTGATGAGTTATCTACTTAAATATGATGAACAAAACGACTTACGTATTTTAAACATGCTAACCTTTAGCCCGGTAAGCAAATTAAAAAAAAAACGCAATATGTAGGCTACACGAGAACGGAGACGTCGAGTAACCAAAACAAATGCGTTAAACAAATTCGTACACGTTATTTATCAATATAACTCTAGAATTAAAGGATATACAACGAGAAACAACGTTTGACAACCTTTAAACAGTTCTGATAACTATCTCAAAAATTATCGCTCTGATGCAAACAACTGATGAGTTATCTACTTAAATTTGATGAACAAAACGACTTACGTATTTTAAACATGCTAACCTTTAGCCCGGTAAGCAAATTAAAAAAAAAACGCAATATGTAGGCTACACGAGAACGGAGACGTCGAGTAACCAAAACAAATGCGTTAAACAAATTCGTACACGTTATTTATCAATTTAACTCTAGAATTAAAGGATATACAACGAGAAACAACGTTTGACAACCTTTAAACAGTTTTAATAACTATCTCAAAAATTATCGCTCTGATGCAAACAACTGATGAGTTATCTACTTAAATTTGTTGAACAAAACGACTTACGTATTTTAAACATGCTAACCTTTAGCCCGGTAAGCAAATTAAAAAAAAAACGCAATATGTAGGCTACACGAGAACGGAGACGTCGAGTAACCAAAACAAATGCGTTAAACAAATTCGTACACGTTATTTATCAATTTAACTCTAGAATTAAAGGATATACAACGAGAAACAACGTTTGACAACCTTTAAACAGTTTTAATAACTATCTCAAAAATTATCGCTCTGATGCAAACAACTGATGAGTTATCTACTTAAATATGATGAACAAAACGACTTACGTATTTTAAACATGCTAACCTTTAGCCCGGTAAGCAAATTAAAAAAAAAACGCAATATGTAGGCTACACGAGAACGGAGACGTCGAGTAACCAAAACAAATGCGTTAAACAAATTCGTACACGTTATTTATCAATTTAACTCTAGAATTAAAGGATATACAACGAGAAACAACGTTTGACAACCTTTAAACAGTTTTAATAACTATCTCAAAAATTATCGCTCTGATGCAAACAACTGATGAGTTATCTACTTAAATTTGATGAACAAAACGACTTACGTATTTTAAACATGCTAACCTTTAGCCCGGTAAGCAAATTAAAAAAAAAAAACGCAATATGTGGGCTACACGAGACCGGAGACGTCGAGTAACCAAAACAAATGCGTTAAACAAATTCGTACACGTTATTTATCAATTTAACTCTAGAATTAAAGGATATACAACGAGAAACAACGTTTGACAACCTTTAAACAGTTTTAATAACTATCTCAAAAATTATCGCTCTGATGCAAACAACTGATGAGTTATCTACTTAAATATGATGAACAAAACGACTTACGTATTTTAAACATGCTAACCTTTAGCCCGGTAAGCAAATTAAAAAAAAAACGCAATATGTAGGCTACACGAGAACGGAGACGTCGAGTAACCAAACCAAATGCGTTAAACAAATTCATACACGTTATTTATCAATTTAACTCTAGAATTAAAGGATATACAACGAGAAACAACGTTTGACAACCTTTAAACAGTTTTAATAACTATCTCAAAAATTATCGCTCTGATGCAAACAACTGATGAGTTATCTACTTAAATTTGATGAACAAAACGACTTACGTATTTTAAACATGCTAACCTTTAGCCCGGTAAGCAAATTAAAAAAAAAACGCAATATGTAGGCTACACGAGAACGGAGACGTCGAGTAACCAAAACAAATGCGTTAAACAAATTCGTACACGTTATTTATCAATTTAACTCTAGAATTAAAGGATATACAACGAGAAACAACGTTTGACAACCTTTAAACAGTTTTAATAACTATCTCAAAAATTATCGCTCTGATGCAAACAACTGATGAGTTATCTACTTAAATTTGTTGAACAAAACGACTTACGTATTTTAAACATGCTAACCTTTAGCCCGGTAAGCAAATTAAACAAAAACGCAATATGTAGGCTACACGAGAACGGAGACGTCGAGTAACCAAAACAAATGCGTTAAACAAATTCGTACACGTTATTTATCAATTTAACTCTAGAATTAAAGGATATACAACGAGAAACAACGTTTGACAACCTTTAAACAGTTTTAATAACTATCTCAAAAATTATCGCTCTGATGCAAACAACTGATGAGTTATCTACTTAAATATGATGAACAAAACGACTTACGTATTTTAAACATGCTAACCTTTAGCCCGGTAAGCAAATTAAAAAAAAAACGCAATATGTAGGCTACACGAGAACGGAGACGTCGAGTAACCAAAACAAATGCGTTAAACAAATTCGTACACGTTATTTATCAATTTAACTCTAGAATTAAAGGATATACAACGAGAAACAACGTTTGACAACCTTTAAACAGTTTTAATAACTATCTCAAAAATTATCGCTCTGATGCAAACAACTGATGAGTTATCTACTTAAATTTGATGAACAAAACGACTTACGTATTTTAAACATGCTAACCTTTAGCCCGGTAAGCAAATTAAAAAAAAAACGCAATATGTAGGCTACACGAGAACGGAGACGTCGAGTAACCAAAACAAATGCGTTAAACAAATTCGTACACGTTATTTATCAATTTAACTCTAGAATTAAAGGATATACAACGAGAAACAACGTTTGACAACCTTTAAACAGTTTTAATAACTATCTCAAAAATTACCGCTCTGATGCAAACAACTGATGAGTTATCTACTTAAATTTGTTGAACAAAACGACTTACGTATTTTAAACATGCTAACCTTTAGCCCGGTAAGCAAATTAAAAAAAAACGCAATATGTAGGCTACACGAGAACGGAGACGTCGAGTAACCAAAACAAATGCGTTAAACAAATTCGTACACGTTATTTATCAATTTAACTCTAGAATTAAAGGATATACAACGAGAAACAACGTTTGACAACCTTTAAACAGTTTTAATAACTATCTCAAAAATTATCGCTCTGATGCAAACAACTGATGAGTTATCTACTTAAATATGATGAACAAAACGACTTACGTATTTTAAACATGCTAACCTTTAGCCCGGTAAGCAAATTTAAAAAAAAACGCAATATGTAGGCTACACGAGAACGGAGACGTCGAGTAACCAAAACAAATGCGTTAAACAAATTCGTACACGTTATTTATCAATTTAACTCTAGAATTAAAGGATATACAACGAGAAACAACGTTTGACAACCTTTAAACAGTTTTAATAACTATCTCAAAAATTATCGCTCTGATGCAAACAACTGATGAGTTATCTACTTAAATATGATGAACAAAACGACTTACGTATTTTAAACATGCTAACCTTTAGCCCGGTAAGCAAATTAAAAAAAAACGCAATATGTAGGCTACACGAGAACGGAGACATCGAGTAACCAAAACAAATGCGTTAAACAAATTCGTACACGTTATTTATCAATTTAACTCTAGAATTAAAGGATATACAACGAGAAACAACGTTTGACAACCTTTAAACAGTTTTAATAACTATCTCAAAAATTATCGCTCTGATGCAAACAACTGATGAGTTATCTACTTAAATATGATGAACAAAACGACTTACGTATTTTAAACATGCTAACCTTTAGCCCGGTAAGCAAATTAAAAAAAAAACGCAATATGTAGGCTACACGAGAACGGAGACGTCGAGTAACCAAAACAAATGCGTTAAACAAATTCGTACACGTTATTTATCAATATAACTCTAGAATTAAAGGATATACAACGAGAAACAACGTTTGACAACCTTTAAACAGTTCTAATAACTATCTCAAAAATTATCGCTCTGATGCAAACAACTGATGAGTTATCTACTTAAATTTGATGAACAAAACGACTTACGTATTTTAAACATGCTAACCTTTAGCCCGGTAAGCAAATTAAAAAAAAAACGCAATATGTAGGCTACACGAGAACGGAGACGTCGAGTAACCAAAACAAATCCGTTAAACAAATTCGTACACGTTATTTATCAATTTAACTCTAGAATTAAAGGATATACAACGAGAAACAACGTTTGACAACCTTTAAACAGTTTTAATAACTATCTCAAAAATTATCGCTCTGATGCAAACAACTGATGAGTTATCTACTTAAATATGATGAACAAAACGACTTACGTATTTTAAACATGCTAACCTTTAGCCCGGTAAGCAAATTAAAAAAAAAACGCAATATGTAGGCTACACGAGAACGGAGACGTCGAGTAACAAAAACAAATGCGTTAAACAAATTCGTACACGTTATTTATCAATTTAACTCTAGAATTAAAGGATATACAACGAGAAACAACGTTTGACAACCTTTAAACAGTTTTAATAACTATCTCAAAAATTATCGCTCTGATGCAAACAACTGATGAGTTATCTACTTAAATTTGATGAACAAAACGACTTACGTATTTTAAACATGCTAACCTTTAGCCCGGTAAGCAAATTAAAAAAAAAACGCAATATGTAGGCTACACGAGAACGGAGACGTCGAGTAACAAAAACAAATGCGTTAAACAAATTCGTACACGTTATTTATCAATTTAACTCTAGAATTAAAGGATATACAACGAGAAACAACGTTTGACAACCTTTAAACAGTTTTAATAACTATCTCAAAAATTATCGCTCTGATGCAAACAACTGATGAGTTATCTACTTAAATTTGATGAACAAAACGACTTACGTATTTTAAACATGCTAACCTTTAGCCCGGTAAGCAAATTAAAAAAAAAACGCAATATGTAGGCTACACGAGAACGGAGACGTCGAGTAACCAAAACAAATGCGTTAAACAAATTCGTACACGTTATTTATCAATTTAACTCTAGAATTAAAGGATATACAACGAGAAACAACGTTTGACAACCTTTAAACAGTTTTAATAACTATCTCAAAAATTATCGCTCTGATGCAAACAACTGATGAGTTATCTACTTAAATTTGATGAACAAAACGACTTACGTATTTTAAACATGCTAACCTTTAGCCCGGTAAGCAAATTAAAAAAAAAACGCAATATGTAGGCTACACGAGAACGGAGACGTCGAGTAACCAAAACAAATGCGTTAAACAAATTCGTACACGTTATTTATCAATTTAACTCTAGAATTAAAGGATATACAACGAGAAACAACGTTTGACAACCTTTAAACAGTTTTAATAACTATCTCAAAAATTACCGCTCTGATGCAAACAACTGATGAGTTATCTACTTAAATTTGTTGAACAAAACGACTTACGTATTTTAAACATGCTAACCTTTAGCCCGGTAAGCAAATTAAAAAAAAAATGCAATATGTAGGCTACACGAGAACGGAGACGTCGAGTAACCAAAACAAATGCGTTAAACAAATTCGTACACGTTATTTATCAATTTAACTCTAGAATTAAAGGATATACAACGAGAAACAACGTTTGACAACCTTTAAACAGTTTTAATAACTATCTCAAAAATTATCGCTCTGATGCAAACAACTGATGAGTTATCTACTTAAATATGATGAACAAAACGACTTACGTATTTTAAACATGCTAACCTTTAGCCCGGTAAGCAAATTAAAAAAAAAACGCAATATGTAGGCTACACGAGAACGGAGACGTCGAGTAACCAAAACAAATGCGTTAAACAAATTCGTACACGTTATTTATCAATTTAACTCTAGAATTAAAGGATATACAACGAGAAACAACGTTTGACAACCTTTAAACAGTTTTAATAACTATCTCAAAAATTATCGCTCTGATGCAAACAACTGATGAGTTATCTACTTAAATATGATGAACAAAACGACTTACGTATTTTAAACATGCTAACCTTTAGCCCGGTAAGCAAATTAAAAAAAAACGCAATATGTAGGCTACACGAGAACGGAGACGTCGAGTAACCAAAACAAATGCGTTAAACAAATTCGTACACGTTATTTATCAATTTAACTCTAGAATTAAAGGATATACAACGAGAAACAACGTTTGACAACCTTTAAACAGTTTTAATAACTATCTCAAAAATTATCGCTCTGATGCAAACAACTGATGAGTTATCTACTTAAATTTGATGAACAAAACGACTTACGTATTTTAAACATGCTAACCTTTAGCCCGGTAAGCAAATTAAAAACAAACGCAATATGTGGGCTACACGAGACCGGAGACATCGAGTAACCAAAACAAATGCGTTAAACAAATTCGTACACGTTATTTATCAATTTAACTCTAGAATTAAAGGATATACAACGAGAAACAACGTTTGACAACCTTTAAACAGTTTTAATAACTATCTCAAAAATTATCGCTCTGATGCAAACAACTGATGAGTTATCTACTTAAATATGATGAACAAAACGACTTACGTATTTTAAACATGCTAACCTTTAGCCCGGTAAGCAAATTAAAAAAAAAACGCAATATGTAGGCTACACGAGAACGGAGACGTCGAGTAACCAAAACAAATGCGTTAAACAAATTCGTACACGTTATTTATCAATATAACTCTAGAATTAAAGGATATACAACGAGAAACAACGTTTGACAACCTTTAAACAGTTCTAATAACTATCTCAAAAATTATCGCTCTGATGCAAACAACTGATGAGTTATCTACTTAAATTTGATGAACAAAACGACTTACGTATTTTAAACATGCTAACCTTTAGCCCGGTAAGCAAATTAAAAAAAAAACGCAATATGTAGGCTACACGAGAACGGAGACGTCGAGTAACAAAAACAAATGCGTTAAACAAATTCGTACACGTTATTTATCAATTTAACTCTAGAATTAAAGGATATACAACGAGAAACAACGTTTGACAACCTTTAAACAGTTTTAATAACTATCTCAAAAATTATCGCTCTGATGCAAACAACTGATGAGTTATCTACTTAAATTTGATGAACAAAACGACTTACGTATTTTAAACATGCTAACCTTTAGCCCGGTAAGCAAATTAAAAAAAAAAACGCAATATGTAGGCTACACGAGAACGGAGACGTCGAGTAACCAAAACAAATGCGTTAAACAAATTCGTACACGTTATTTATCAATTTAACTCTAGAATTAAAGGATATACAACGAGAAACAACGTTTGACAACCTTTAAACAGTTTTAATAACTATCTCAAAAATTATCGCTCTGATGCAAACAACTGATGAGTTATCTACTTAAATTTGTTGAACAAAACGACTTACGTATTTTAAACATGCTAACCTTTAGCCCGGTAAGCAAATTAAAAAAAAAACGCAATATGTAGGCTACACGAGAACGGAGACGTCGAGTAACAAAAACAAATGCGTTAAACAAATTCGTACACGTTATTTATCAATTTAACTCTAGAATTAAAGGATATACAACGAGAAACAACGTTTGACAACCTTTAAACAGTTTTAATAACTATCTCAAAAATTATCGCCCTGATGCAAACAACTGATGAGTTATCTACTTAAATATGATGAACAAAACGACTTACGTATTTTAAACATGCTAACCTTTAGCCCGGTAAGCAAATTAAAAAAAAAAACGCAATATGTAGGCTACACGAGAACGGAGACGTCGAGTAACCAAAACAAATGCGTTAAACAAATTCGTACACGTTATTTATCAATTTAACTCTAGAATTAAAGGATATACAACGAGAAACAACGTTTGACAACCTTTAAACAGTTTTAATAACTATCTCAAAAATTGTCGCTCTGATGCAAACAACTGATGAGTTATCTACTTAAATTTGATGAACAAAACGACTTACGTATTTTAAACATGCTAACCTTTAGCCCGGTAAGCAAATTAAAAAAAAAACGCAATATGTAGGCTACACGAGAACGGAGACGTCGAGTAACCAAAACAAATGCGTTAAACAAATTCGTACACGTTATTTATCAATTTAACTCTAGAATTAAAGGATATACAACGAGAAACAACGTTTGACAACCTTTAAACAGTTTTAATAACTATCTCAAAAATTATCGCTCTGATGCAAACAACTGATGAGTTATCTACTTAAATTTGTTGAACAAAACGACTTACGTATTTTAAACATGCTAACCTTTAGCCCGGTAAGCAAATTAAAAAAAAACGCAATATGTAGGCTACACGAGAACGGAGACGTCGAGTAACCACAACAAATGCGTTAAACAAATTCGTACACGTTATTTATCAATTTAACTCTAGAATTAAAGGATATACAACGAGAAACAACGTTTGACAACCTTTAAACAGTTTTAATAACTATCTCAAAAATTGTCGCTCTGATGCAAACAACTGATGAGTTATCTACTTAAATTTGATGAACAAAACGACTTACGTATTTTAAACATGCTAACCTTTAGCCCGGTAAGCAAATTAAAAAAAAAACGCAATATGTAGGCTACACGAGAACGGAGACGTCGAGTAACCAAAACAAATGCGTTAAACAAATTCGTACACGTTATTTATCAATTTAACTCTAGAATTAAAGGATATACAACGAGAAACAACGTTTGACAACCTTTAAACAGTTTTAATAACTATCTCAAAAATTATCGCTCTGATGCAAACAACTGATGAGTTATCTACTTAAATTTGATGAACAAAACGACTTACGTATTTTAAACATGCTAACCTGTAGCCCGGTAAGCAAATTAAAAACAAACGCAATATGTGGGCTACACGAGACCGGAGACGTCGAGTAACCAAAACAAATGCGTTAAACAAATTCGTACACGTTATTTATCAATTTAACTCTAGAATTAAAGGATATACAACGAGAAACAACGTTTGACAACCTTTAAACAGTTTTAATAACTATCTCAAAAATTATCGCTCTGATGCAAACAACTGATGAGTTATCTACTTAAATATGATGAACAAAACGACTTACGTATTTTAAACATGCTAACCTTTAGCCCGGTAAGCAAATTAAAAAAAAAACGCAATATGTAGGCTACACGAGAACGGAGACGTCGAGTAACCAAAACAAATGCGTTAAACAAATTCGTACACGTTATTTATCAATATAACTCTAGAATTAAAGGATATACAACGAGAAACAACGTTTGACAACCTTTAAACAGTTCTAATAACTATCTCAAAAATTATCGCTCTGATGCAAACAACTGATGAGTTATCTACTTAAATTTGATGAACAAAACGACTTACGTATTTTAAACATGCTAACCTTTAGCCCGGTAAGCAAATTAAAAAAAAAACGCAATATGTAGGCTACACGAGAACGGAGACGTCGAGTAACCAAAACAAATGCGTTAAACAAATTCGTACACGTTATTTATCAATTTAACTCTAGAATTAAAGGATATACAACGAGAAACAACGTTTGACAACCTTTAAACAGTTTTAATAACTATCTCAAAAATTATCGCTCTGATGCAAACAACTGATGAGTTATCTACTTAAATTTGATGAACAAAACGACTTACGTATTTTAAACATGCTAACCTTTAGCCCGGTAAGCAAATTAAAAAAAAAACGCAATATGTAGGCTACACGAGAACGGAGACGTCGAGTAACCAAAACAAATGCGTTAAACAAATTCGTACACGTTATTTATCAATTTAACTCTAGAATTAAAGGATATACAACGAGAAACAACGTTTGACAACCTTTAAACAGTTTTAATAACTATCTCAAAAATTGTCGCTCTGATGCAAACAACTGATGAGTTATCTACTTAAATATGATGAACAAAACGACTTACGTATTTTAAACATGCTAACCTTTAGCCCGGTAAGCAAATTAAAAAAAAAACGCAATATGTAGGCTACACGAGAACGGAGACGTCGAGTAACCAAAACAAATGCGTTAAACAAATTCGTACACGTTATTTATCAATTTAACTCTAGAATTAAAGGATATACAACGAGAAACAACGTTTGACAACCTTTAAACAGTTTTAATAACTATCTCAAAAATTATCGCTCTGATGCAAACAACTGATGAGTTATCTACTTAAATTTGTTGAACAAAACGACTTACGTATTTTAAACATGCTAACCTTTAGCCCGGTAAGCAAATTAAAAAAAAAAACGCAATATGTAGGCTACACGAGAACGGAGACGTCGAGTAACCAAAACAAATGCGTTAAACAAATTCGTACACGTTATTTATCAATTTAACTCTAGAATTAAAGGATATACAACGAGAAACAACGTTTGACAACCTTTAAACAGTTTTAATAACTATCTCAAAAATTGTCGCTCTGATGCAAACAACTGATGAGTTATCTACTTAAATTTGATGAACAAAACGACTTACGTATTTTAAACATGCTAACCTTTAGCCCGGTAAGCAAATTAAAAAAAAAAACGCAATATGTAGGCTACACGAGAACGGAGACGTCGAGTAACCAAAACAAATGCGTTAAACAAATTCGTACACGTTATTTATCAATTTAACTCTAGAATTAAAGGATATACAACGAGAAACAACGTTTGACAACCTTTAAACAGTTTTAATAACTATCTCAAAAATTATCGCTCTGATGCAAACAACTGATGAGTTATCTACTTAAATTTGTTGAACAAAACGACTTACGTATTTTAAACATGCTAACCTTTAGCCCGGTAAGCAAATTAAAAAAAAACGCAATATGTAGGCTACACGAGAACGGAGACGTCGAGTAACCACAACAAATGCGTTAAACAAATTCGTACACGTTATTTATCAATTTAACTCTAGAATTAAAGGATATACAACGAGAAACAACGTTTGACAACCTTTAAACAGTTTTAATAACTATCTCAAAAATTATCGCTCTGATGCAAACAACTGATGAGTTATCTACTTAAATATGATGAACAAAACGACTTACGTATTTTAAACATGCTAACCTTTAGCCCGGTAAGCAAATTAAAAAAAAAACGCAATATGTAGGCTACACGAGAACGGAGACGTCGAGTAACCAAAACAAATGCGTTAAACAAATTCGTACACGTTATTTATCAATTTAACTCTAGAATTAAAGGATATACAACGAGAAACAACGTTTGACAACCTTTAAACAGTTTTAATAACTATCTCAAAAATTATCGCTCTGATGCAAACAACTGATGAGTTATCTACTTAAATATGATGAACAAAACGACTTACGTATTTTAAACATGCTAACCTTTAGCCCGGTAAGCAAATTAAAAAAAAAACGCAATATGTAGGCTACACGAGAACGGAGACGTCGAGTAACCAAAACAAATGCGTTAAACAAATTCGTACACGTTATTTATCAATTTAACTCTAGAATTAAAGGATATACAACGAGAAACAACGTTTGACAACCTTTAAACAGTTTTAATAACTATCTCAAAAATTATCGCTCTGATGCAAACAACTGATGAGTTATCTACTTAAATATGATGAACAAAACGACTTACGTATTTTAAACATGCTAACCTTTAGCCCGGTAAGCAAATTAAAAAAAAAACGCAATATGTAGGCTACACGAGAACGGAGACGTCGAGTAACCAAAACAAATGCGTTAAACAAATTCGTACACGTTATTTATCAATTTAACTCTAGAATTAAAGGATATACAACGAGAAACAACGTTTGACAACCTTTAAACAGTTTTAATAACTATCTCAAAAATTGTCGCTCTGATGCAAACAACTGCTGAGTTATCTACTCAAATTTGTTGAACAAAACGACTTACGTATTTTAAACATGCTAACCTTTAGCCCGGTAAGCAAATTAAAAAAAAAACGCAATATGTAGGCTACACGAAAACGGAGACGTCGAGTAACCAAAACAAATGCGTTAAACAAATTCGTACACGTTATTTATCAATTTAACTCTAGAATTAAAGGATATACAACGAGAAACAACGTTTGACAACCTTTAAACAGTTTTAATAACTATCTCAAAAATTGTCGCTCTGATGCAAACAACTGCTGAGTTATCTACTTAAATTTGATGAACAAAACGACTTACGTATTTTAAACATGCTAACCTTTAGCCCGGTAAGCAAATTAAAAAAAAAACGCAATATGTAGGCTACACGAGAACGGAGACGTCGAGTAACCAAAACAAATGCGTTAAACAAATTCGTACACGTTATTTATCAATTTAACTCTAGAATTAAAGGATATACAACGAGAAACAACGTTTGACAACCTTTAAACAGTTTTAATAACTATCTCAAAAATTATCGCTCTGATGCAAACAACTGATGAGTTATCTACTTAAATATGATGAACAAAACGACTTACGTATTTTAAACATGCTAACCTTTAGCCCGGTAAGCAAATTAAAAAAAACGCAATATGTAGGCTACACGAGAGCGGAGACGTCGAGTAACCAAAACAAATGCGTTAAACAAATTCGTACACGTTATTTATCAATTTAACTCTAGAATTAAAGGATATACAACGAGAAACAACGTTTGACAACCTTTAAACAGTTTTAATAACTATCTCAAAAATTGTCGCTCTGATGCAAACAACTGATGAGTTATCTACTTAAATTTGATGAACAAAACGACTTACGTATTTTAAACATGCTAACCTTTAGCCCGGTAAGCAAATTAAAAAAAAAAACGCAATATGTAGGCTACACGAGAACGGAGACGTCGAGTAACCAAAACAAATGCGTTAAACAAATTCGTACACGTTATTTATCAATTTAACTCTAGAATTAAAGGATATACAACGAGAAACAACGTTTGACAACCTTTAAACAGTTTTAATAACTATCTCAAAAATTGTCGCTCTGATGCAAACAACTGCTGAGTTATCTACTTAAATTTGATGAACAAAACGACTTACGTATTTTAAACATGCTAACCTTTAGCCCGGTAAGCAAATTAAAAAAAAAACGCAATATGTAGGCTACACGAGAACGGAGACGTCGAGTAACCAAAACAAATGCGTTAAACAAATTCGTACACGTTATTTATCAATTTAACTCTAGAATTAAAGGATATACAACGAGAAACAACGTTTGACAACCTTTAAACAGTTTTAATAACTATCTCAAAAATTGTCGCTCTGATGCAAACAACTGCTGAGTTATCTACTCAAATTTGTTGAACAAAACGACTTACGTATTTTAAACATGCTAACCTTTAGCCCGGTAAGCAAATTAAAAAAAAAACGCAATATGTAGGCTACACGAAAACGGAGACGTCGAGTAACCAAAACAAATGCGTTAAACAAATTCGTACACGTTATTTATCAATTTAACTCTAGAATTAAAGGATATACAACGAGAAACAACGTTTGACAACCTTTAAACAGTTTTAATAACTATCTCAAAAATTGTCGCTCTGATGCAAACAACTGCTGAGTTATCTACTTAAATTTGATGAACAAAACGACTTACGTATTTTAAACATGCTAACCTTTAGCCCGGTAAGCAAATTAAAAAAAAAACGCAATATGTAGGCTACACGAGAACGGAGATGTCGAGTAACCAAAACAAATGCGTTAAACAAATTCGTACACGTTATTTATCAATTTAACTCTAGAATTAAAGGATATACAACGAGAAACAACGTTTGACAACCTTTAAAAAGTTTTAATAACTATCTCAAAAATTATCGCTCTGATGCAAACAACTGATGAGTTATCTACTTAAATTTGTTGAACAAAACGACTTACGTATTTTAAGCATGCTAACCTTTAGCCCGGTAAGCAAATTAAAAAAAAAACGCAATATGTAGGCTACACGAGAACGGAGACGTCGAGTAACCAAAACAAATGCGTTAAACAAATTCGTACACGTTATTTATCAATTTAACTCTAGAATTAAAGGATATACAACGAGAAACAACGTTTGACAACCTTTAAACAGTTTTAATAACTATCTCAAAAATTATCGCTCTGATGCAAACAACTGATGAGTTATCTACTTAAATTTGATGAACAAAACGACTTACGTATTTTAAACATGCTAACCTTTAGCCCGGTAAGCAAATTAAAAAAAAAACGGAATATGTGGGCTACACGAGAACGGAGACGTCGAGTAACCAAAACAAATGCGTTAAACAAATTCGTACACGTTATTTATCAATTTAACTCTAGAATTAAAGGATATACAACGAGAAACAACGTTTGACAACCTTTAAACAGTTTTAATAACTATCTCAAAAATTGTCGCTCTGATGCAAACAACTGCTGAGTTATCTACTTAAATTTGATGAACAAAACGACTTACGTATTTTAAACATGCTAACCTTTAGCCCGGTAAGCAAATTAAAAAAAAAAACGCAATATGTAGGCTACACGAGAACGGAGACGTCGAGTAACCAAAACAAATGCGTTAAACAAATTCGTACACGTTATTTATCAATTTAATTCTAGAATTAAAGGATATACAACGAGAAACAACGTTTGACAACCTTTAAACAGTTTTAATAACTATCTCAAAAATTATCGCTCTGATGCAAACAACTGATGAGTTATCTACTTAAATATGATGAACAAAACGACTTACGTATTTTAAACATGCTAACCTTTAGCCCGGTAAGCAAATTAAAAAAAAAACGCAATATGTAGGCTACACGAGAACGGAGACGTCGAGTAACCAAAACAAATGCGTTAAACAAATTCGTACACGTTATTTATCAATTTAACTCTAGAATTAAAGGATATACAACGAGAAACAACGTTTGACAACCTTTAAACAGTTTTAATAACTATCTCAAAAATTGTCGCTCTGATGCAAACAACTGATGAGTTATCTACTTAAATTTGATGAACAAAACGACTTACGTATTTTAAACATGCTAAACTTTAGCCCGGTAAGCAAATTAAAAAAAAAACGCAATATGTAGGCTACACGAGAACGGAGATGTCGAGTAACCAAAACAAATGCGTTAAACAAATTCGTACACGTTATTTATCAATTTAACTCTAGAATTAAAGGATATACAACGAGAAACAACGTTTGACAACCTTTAAAAAGTTTTAATAACTATCTCAAAAATTATCGCTCTGATGCAAACAACTGATGAGTTATCTACTTAAATTTGTTGAACAAAACGACTTACGTATTTTAAGCATGCTAACCTTTAGCCCGGTAAGCAAATTAAAAAAAAAACGCAATATGTAGGCTACACGAGAACGGAGACGTCGAGTAACCAAAACAAATGCGTTAAACAAATTCGTACACGTTATTTATCAATTTAACTCTAGAATTAAAGGATATACAACGAGAAACAACGTTTGACAACCTTTAAACAGTTTTAATAACTATCTCAAAAATTATCGCTCTGATGCAAACAACTGATGAGTTATCTACTTAAATTTGATGAACAAAACGACTTACGTATTTTAAACATGCTAACCTTTAGCCCGGTAAGCAAATTAAAAAAAAAACGGAATATGTGGGCTACACGAGAACGGAGACGTCGAGTAACCAAAACAAATGCGTTAAACAAATTCGTACACGTTATTTATCAATTTAGCTCTAGAATTAAAGGATATACAACGAGAAACAACGTTTGACAACCTTTAAACAGTTTTAATAACTATCTCAAAAATTGTCGCTCTGATGCAAACAACTGCTGAGTTATCTACTTAAATTTGATGAACAAAACGACTTACGTATTTTAAACATGCTAACCTTTAGCCCGGTAAGCAAATTAAAAAAAAACGCAATATGTAGGCTACACGAGAACGGAGACGTCGAGTAACCAAAGCAAATGCGTTAAACAAATTCGTACACGTTATTTATCAATTTAACTCTAGAATTAAAGGATATACAACGAGAAACAACGTTTGACAACCTTTAAACAGTTTTAATAACTATCTCAAAAATTATCGCTCTGATGCAAACAACTGATGAGTTATCTACTTAAATATGATGAACAAAACGACTTACGTATTTTAAACATGCTAACCTTTAGCCCGGTAAGCAAATTAAAAAAAAAAACGCAATATGTAGGCTACACGAGAACGGAGACGTCGAGTAACCAAAACAAATGCGTTAAACAAATTCGTACACGTTATTTATCAATTTAACTCTAGAATTAAAGGATATACAACGAGAAACAACGTTTGACAACCTTTAAACAGTTTTAATAACTATCTCAAAAATTGTCGCTCTGATGCAAACAACTGATGAGTTATCTACTTAAATTTGATTAACAAAACGACTTACGTATTTTAAACATGCTAACCTTTAGCCCGGTAAGCAAATTTAAAAAAAAACGCAATATGTAGGCTACACGAGAACGGAGACGTCGAGTAACCAAAACAAATGCGTTAAACAAATTCGTACACGTTATTTATCAATTTAACTCTAGAATTAAAGGATATACAACGAGAAACAACGTTTGACAACCTTTAAACAGTTTTAATAACTATCTCAAAAATTATCGCTCTGATGCAAACAACTGATGAGTTATCTACTTAAATATTATGAACAAAACGACTTACGTATTTTAAACATGCTAACCTTTAGCCCGGTAAGCAAATTAAAAAAAAAAAACGCAATATGTAGGCTACACGAGAACGGAGACGTCGAGTAACCAAAACAAATGCGTTAAACAAATTCGTACACGTTATTTATCAATTTAACTCTAGAATTAAAGGATATACAACGAGAAACAACGTTTGACAACCTTTAAACAGTTTTAATAACTATCTCAAAAATTATCGCTCTGATGCAAACAACTGATGAGTTATCTACTTAAATATGATGAACAAAACGACTTACGTATTTCAAACATGCTAACCGTTAGCCCGGTAAGCAAATTAAAAAAAAAACGCAATATGTAGGCTACACGAGAACGGAGACGTCGAGTAACCAAAACAAATGCGTTAAACAAATTCGTACACGTTATTTATCAATTTAACTCTAGAATTAAAGGATATACAACGAGAAACAACGTTTGACAACCTTTAAACAGTTTTAATAACTATCTCAAAAATTATCGCTCTGATGCAAACAACTGATGAGTTATCTACTTAAATATGATGAACAAAACGACTTACGTATTTTAAACATGCTAACCTTTAGCCCGGTAAGCAAATTAAAAAAAAAACGCAATATGTAGGCTACACGAGAACGGAGACGTCGAGTAACCAAAACAAATGCGTTAAACAAATTCGTACACGTTATTTATCAATTTAACTCTAGAATTAAAGGATATACAACGAGAAACAACGTTTGACAACCTTTAAACAGTTTTAATAACTATCTCAAAAATTGTCGCTCTGATGCAAACAACTGATGAGTTATCTACTTAAATTTGATGAACAAAACGACTTACGTATTTTAAACATGCTAAACTTTAGCCCGGTAAGCAAATTAAAAAAAAAAACGCAATATGTAGGCTACACGAGAACGGAGATGTCGAGTAACCAAAACAAATGCGTTAAACAAATTCGTACACGTTATTTATCAATTTAACTCTAGAATTAAAGGATATACAACGAGAAACAACGTTTGACAACCTTTAAAAAGTTTTAATAACTATCTCAAAAATTATCGCTCTGATGCAAACAACTGATGAGTTATCTACTTAAATTTGTTGAACAAAACGACTTACGTATTTTAAGCATGCTAACCTTTAGCCCGGTAAGCAAATTAAAAAAAAAACGCAATATGTAGGCTACACGAGAACGGAGACGTCGAGTAACCAAAACAAATGCGTTAAACAAATTCGTACACGTTATTTATCAATTTAACTCTAGAATTAAAGGATATACAACGAGAAACAACGTTTGACAACCTTTAAACAGTTTTAATAACTATCTCAAAAATTATCGCTCTGATGCAAACAACTGATGAGTTATCTACTTAAATTTGATGAACAAAACGACTTACGTATTTTAAACATGCTAACCTTTAGCCCGGTAAGCAAATTAAAAAAAAAACGGAATATGTGGGCTACACGAGAACGGAGACGTCGAGTAACCAAAACAAATGCGTTAAACAAATTCGTACACGTTATTTATCAATTTAGCTCTAGAATTAAAGGATATACAACGAGAAACAACGTTTGACAACCTTTAAACAGTTTTAATAACTATCTCAAAAATTGTCGCTCTGATGCAAACAACTGCTGAGTTATCTACTTAAATTTGATGAACAAAACGACTTACGTATTTTAAACATGCTAACCTTTAGCCCGGTAAGCAAATTAAAAAAAAACGCAATATGTAGGCTACACGAGAACGGAGACGTCGAGTAACCAAAGCAAATGCGTTAAACAAATTCGTACACGTTATTTATCAATTTAACTCTAGAATTAAAGGATATACAACGAGAAACAACGTTTGACAACCTTTAAACAGTTTTAATAACTATCTCAAAAATTATCGCTCTGATGCAAACAACTGATGAGTTATCTACTTAAATATGATGAACAAAACGACTTACGTATTTTAAACATGCTAACCTTTAGCCCGGTAAGCAAATTAAAAAAAAAAACGCAATATGTAGGCTACACGAGAACGGAGACGTCGAGTAACCAAAACAAATGCGTTAAACAAATTCGTACACGTTATTTATCAATTTAACTCTAGAATTAAAGGATATACAACGAGAAACAACGTTTGACAACCTTTAAACAGTTTTAATAACTATCTCAAAAATTGTCGCTCTGATGCAAACAACTGATGAGTTATCTACTTAAATTTGATTAACAAAACGACTTACGTATTTTAAACATGCTAACCTTTAGCCCGGTAAGCAAATTTAAAAAAAAACGCAATATGTAGGCTACACGAGAACGGAGACGTCGAGTAACCAAAACAAATGCGTTAAACAAATTCGTACACGTTATTTATCAATTTAACTCTAGAATTAAAGGATATACAACGAGAAACAACGTTTGACAACCTTTAAACAGTTTTAATAACTATCTCAAAAATTATCGCTCTGATGCAAACAACTGATGAGTTATCTACTTAAATATTATGAACAAAACGACTTACGTATTTTAAACATGCTAACCTTTAGCCCGGTAAGCAAATTAAAAAAAAAAAACGCAATATGTAGGCTACACGAGAACGGAGACGTCGAGTAACCAAAACAAATGCGTTAAACAAATTCGTACACGTTATTTATCAATTTAACTCTAGAATTAAAGGATATACAACGAGAAACAACGTTTGACAACCTTTAAACAGTTTTAATAACTATCTCAAAAATTATCGCTCTGATGCAAACAACTGATGAGTTATCTACTTAAATATGATGAACAAAACGACTTACGTATTTCAAACATGCTAACCGTTAGCCCGGTAAGCAAATTAAAAAAAAAACGCAATATGTAGGCTACACGAGAACGGAGACGTCGAGTAACCAAAACAAATGCGTTAAACAAATTCGTACACGTTATTTATCAATTTAACTCTAGAATTAAAGGATATACAACGAGAAACAACGTTTGACAACCTTTAAACAGTTTTAATCTATATTTCAAAAATTGTCGCTCTGATGCAAACAACTGATGAGTTGTCTACTTAAATTTGATGAACAAAACGACTTACGTATTTTAAACATGCTAACCTTTAGCCCGGTAAGCAAATTAAAAAAAAAACGCAATATGTAGGCTACACGAGAACGGAGATGTCGAGTAACCAAAACAAATGCGTTAAACAAATTCGTACACGTTATTTATCAATTTAACTCTAGAATTAAAGGATATACAACGAGAAACAACGTTTGACAACCTTTAAACAGTTTTAATAACTATCTCAAAAATTATCGCTCTGATGCAAACAACTGATGAGTTATCTACTTAAATTTGTTGAACAAAACGACTTACGTATTTTAAGCATGCTAACCTTTAGCCCGGTAAGCAAAGTAAAAAAAAAACGCAATATGTAGGCTACACGAGAACGGAGACGTCGAGTAACCAAAACAAATGCGTTAAACAAATTCGTACACGTTATTTATCAATTTAACTCTAGAATTAAAGGATATACAACGAGAAACAACGTTTGACAACCTTTAAACAGTTTTAATAACTATCTCAAAAATTATCGCTCTGATGCAAACAACTGATGAGTTATCTACTTAAA
Source organism: Eurosta solidaginis (assembly GCF_040869045.1). Lineage (NCBI taxonomy): Eukaryota > Metazoa > Arthropoda > Insecta > Diptera > Tephritidae > Eurosta > Eurosta solidaginis. Next base: position 21,957 of record NW_027137037.1, on the reverse strand, counting down.
TTTGATGAACAAAACGACTTACGTATTTTAAACATGCTAACCTTTAGCCCGGTAAGAAAATTAAAAAAAAAAACGGAATATGTGGGCTACACGAGAACGGAGACGTCGAGTAACCAAAACAAATGCGTTAAACAAATTCGTACACGTTATTTATCAATTTAACTCTAGAATTAAAGGATATACAACGAGAAACAACGTTTGACAACCTTTAAACAGTTTTAATAACTATCTCAAAAATTATCTCTCTGATGCAAACAACTGATGAGTTATCTACTTAAATATGATGAACAAAACGACTTACGTATTTTAAACATGCTAACCTTTAGCCCGGTAAGCAAATTAAAAAAAAAACGCAATATGTAGGCTACACGAGAACGGAGACGTCGAGTAACCAAAACAAATGCGTTAAACAAATTCGTACACGTTATTTATCAATTTAACTCTAGAATTAAAGGATATACAACGAGAAACAACGTTTGACAACCTTTAAACAGTTTTAATAACTATCTCAAAAATTATCGCTCTGATGCAAACAACTGATGAGTTATCTACTTAAATTTGATGAACAAAACGACTTACGTATTTTAAACATGCTAACCTTTAGCCCGGTAAGCAAATTAAAAAAAAAAACGCAATATGTAGGCTACACGAGAACGGAGACGTCGAGTAACCAAAACAAATGCGTTAAAAAAATTCGTACGCGTTATTTATCAATTTAACTCTAGAATTAAAGGATATACAACGAGAAACAACGTTTGACAAACTTTAAACAGTTTTAATAACTATCTCAAAAATTATCGCTCTGATGCAAACAACTGATGAGTTATCTACTTAAATTTGTTGAACAAAACGACTTACGTATTTTAAACATGCTAACCTTTAGCCCGGTAAGCAAATTTAAAAAAAAACGCAATATGTAGGCTACACGAGAACGGAGACGTCGAGTAACCAAAACAAATGCGTTAAACAAATTCGTACACGTTATTTATCAATTTAACTCTAGAATTAAAGGATATACAACGAGAAACAACGTTTGACAACCTTTAAACAGTTTTAATAACTATCTCAAAAATTATCGCTCTGATGCAAACAACTGATGAGTTATCTACTTAAATATGATGAACAAAACGACTTACGTATTTTAAACATGCTAACCTTTAGCCCGGTAAGCAAATTAAAAAAAAAACGCAATATGTAGGCTACACGAGAACGGAGACGTCGAGTAACCAAAACAAATGCGTTAAACAAATTCGTACACGTTATTTATCAATTTAACTCTAGAATTAAAGGATATAAAACGAGAAACAACGTTTGACAACCTTTAAACAGTTTTAATAACTATCTCAAAAATTGTCGCTCTGATGCAAACAACTGATGAGTTATCTACTTAAATTTGATGAACAAAACGACTTACGTATTTTAAACATGCTAACCTTTAGCCCGGTAAGCAAATTAAAAAAAAAACGCAATATGTAGGCTACACGAGAACGGAGACGTCGAGTAACCAAAACAAATGCGTTAAACAAATTCGTACACGTTATTTATCAATTTAACTCTAGAATTAAAGGATATACAACGAGAAACAACGTTTGACAACCTTTAAACAGTTTTAATAACTATCTCAAAAATTATCGCTCTGATGCAAACAACTGATGAGTTATCTACTTAAATATGATGAACAAAACGACTTACGTATTTTAAACATGCTAACCTTTAGCCCGGTAAGCAAATTAAAAAAAAACGCAATATGTAGGCTACACGAGAACGGAGACGTCGAGTAACCAAAACAAATGCGTTAAACAAATTCGTACACGTTATTTATCAATTTAACTCTAGAATTAAAGGATATACAACGAGAAACAACGTTTGACAACCTTTAAACAGTTTTAATAACTATCTCAAAAATTATCGCTCTGATGCAAACAACTGATGAGTTATCTACTTAAATATGATGAACAAAACGACTTACGTATTTTAAACATGCTAACCTTTAGCCCGGTAAGCAAATTAAAAAAAAAACGCAATATGTAGGCTACACGAGAACGGAGACGTCGAGTAACCAAAACAAATGCGTTAAACAAATTCGTACACCTTATTTATCAATTTAACTCTAGAATTAAAGGATATACAACGAGAAACAACGTTTGACAACCTTTAAACAGTTTTAATAACTATCTCAAAAATTGTCGCTCTGATGCAAACAACTGCTGAGTTATCTACTCAAATTTGTTGAACAAAACGACTTACGTATTTTAAACATGCTAACCTTTAGCCCGGTAAGCAAATTAAAAAAAAAAACGCAATATGTAGGCTACACGAGAACGGAGACGTCGAGTAACCAAAACAAATGCGTTAAACAAATTCGTACACGTTATTTATCAATTTAACTCTAGAATTAAAGGATATACAACGAGAAACAACGTTTGACAACCTTTAAACAGTTTTAATAACTATCTCAAAAATTGTCGCTCTGATGCAAACAACTGCTGAGTTATCTACTTAAATTTGATGAACAAAACGACTTACGTATTTTAAACATGCTAACCTTTAGCCCGGTAAGCAAATTAAAAAAAAAAACGCAATATGTAGGCTACACGAGAACGGAGACGTCGAGTAACCAAAACAAATGCGTTAAACAAATTCGTACACGTTATTTATCAATTTAACTCTAGAATTAAAGGATATACAACGAGAAACAACGTTTGACAACCTTTAAACAGTTTTAATAACTATCTCAAAAATTGTCACTCTGATGCAAACAACTGATGAGTTATCTACTTAAATTTGATGAACAAAACGACTTACGTATTTTAAACATGCTAACCTTTAGCCCGGCAAGCAAATTTAAAAAAAAAACGCAATATGTAGGCTACAGGAGAACGGAGACGTCGAGTAACCAAAACAAATGCGTTAAACAAATTCGTACACGTTATTTATCAATTTAACTCTAGAATTAAAGGATATACAACGACAAACAACGTTTGACAACCTTTAAACAGTTTTAATAACTATCTCAAAAATTATCGCTCTGATGCAAACAACTGATGAGTTATCTACTTAAATATGATGAACAAAACGACTTACGTATTTTAAACATGCTAACCTTTAGCCCGGTAAGCAAATTAAAAAAAAAAACGCAATATGTAGGCTACACGAGAACGGAGACGTCGAGTAACCAAAACAAATGCGTTAAACAAATTCGTACACGTTATTTATCAATTTAACTCTAGAATTAAAGGATATACAACGAGAAACAACGTTTGACAACCTTTAAACAGTTTTAATAACTATCTCAAAAATTATCGCTCTGATGCAAACAACTGATGAGTTATCTACTTAAATATGATGAACAAAACGACTTACGTATTTTAAACATGCTAACCTTTAGCCCGGTAAGCAAATTAAAAAAAAACGCAATATGTAGGCTACACGAGAACGGAGACGTCGAGTAACCAAAACAAATGCGTTAAACAAATTCGTACACGTTATTTATCAATTTAACTCTAGAATTAAAGGATATACAACGAGAAACAACGTTTGACAACCTTTAAACAGTTTTAATAACTATCTCAAAAATTGTCGCTCTGATGCAAACAACTGATGAGTTATCTACTTAAATTTGATGAACAAAACGACTTACGTATTTTAAACATGGTAACCTTTAGCCCGGTAAGCAAATTAAAAAAAAAACGCAATATGTAGGCTACACGAGAACGGAGACGTCGAGTAACCAAAACAAATGCGTTAAACAAATTCGTACACGTTATTTATCAATTTAACTCTAGAATTAAAGGATATACAACGAGAAACAACGTTTGACAACCTTTAAACAGTTTTAATAACTATCTCAAAAATTATCGCTCTGATGCAAACAACTGATGAGTTATCTACTTAAATATGATGAACAAAACGACTTACGTATTTTAAACATGCTAACCTTTAGCCCGGTAAGCAAATTAAAAAAAAACGCAATATGTAGGCTACACGAGAACGGAGACGTCGAGTAACCAAAACAAATGCGTTAAACAAATTCGTACACGTTATTTATCAATTTAACTCTAGAATTAAAGGATATACAACGAGAAACAACGTTTGACAACCTTTAAACAGTTTTAATAACTATCTCAAAAATTATCGCTCTGATGCACACAACTGATGAGTTATCTACTTAAATATGATGAACAAAACGACTTACGTATTTTAAACATGCTAACCTTTAGCCCGGTAAGCAAATTTAAAAAAAAACGCAATATGTAGGCTACACGAGAACGGAGACGTCGAGTAACCAAAACAAATGCGTTAAACAAATTCGTACACGTTATTTATCAATTTTACTCTAGAATTAAAGGATATACAACGAGAAACAACGTTTGACAACCTTTAAACAGTTTTAATAACTATCTCAAAAATTGTCGCTCTGATGCAAACAACTGATGAGTTATCTACTTAAATTTGATGAACAAAACGACTTACGTATTTTAAACATGCTAACCTTTAGCCCGGTAAGCAAATTAAAAAAAAAACGCAATATGTAGGCTACACGAGAACGGAGACGTCGAGTAACCAAAACAAATGCGTTAAACAAATTCGTACACGTTATTTATCAATTTAACTCTAGAATTAAAGGATATACAACGAGAAACAACGTTTGACAACCTTTAAACAGTTTTAATAACTATCTCAAAAATTGTCGCTCTGATGCAAACAACTGATGAGTTATCTACTTAAATTTGTTGAATAAAACGACTTACGTATTTTAATTATGCTAACCTTTAGCCCGGTAAGCAAATTAAAAAAAAAACCCAATATGTAGGCTACACGAGAACGGAGACGTCGAGTAACCAAAACAAATGCGTTAAACAAATTCGTACACGTTATTTATCAACTTAACTCTAGAATTAAAGGATATACAACAAGAAACAACGTTTGACAACCTTTAAACAGTTTTAATAACTATCTCAAAAATTGTCGCTCTGATGCAAACAACTGATGAGTTATCTACTTAAATTTGATGAACAAAACGACTTACGTATTTTAAACATGCTAACCTTTAGCCCGGTAAGCAAATTAAAAAAAAAACGCAATATGTAGGCTACACGAGAACGGAGACGTCGAGTAACCAAAACAAATGCGTTAAACAAATTCGTACACGTTATTTATCAATTTAACTCTAGAATTAAAGGATATACAACGAGAAACAACGTTTGACATCCTTTAAACAGTTTTAATAACTATCTCAAAAATTGTCGCTCTGATGCAAACAACTGATGAGTTATCTACTTAAATTTGATGAACAAAACGACTTACGTATTTTAAACATGCTAACCTTTAGCCCGGTAAGCAAATTAAAAAAACAACGCAATATGTAGGCTACACGAGAACGGAGACGTCGAGTAACCAAAACAAATGCGTTAAACAAATTCGTACACGTTATTTATCAATTTAACTCTAGAATTAAAGGATATACAACGAGAAACAACGTTCGACAACCTTTAAACAGTTTTAATAAATATCTCAAAAATTATCGCTCTGATGCAAACAACTGATGAGTTATCTACTTAAATTTGTTGAACAAAACGACTTACGTATTTTAAGCATGCTAACCTTTAGCCCGGTAAGCAAATTAAAAAAAAAACGCAATATGTAGGCTACACGAGAACGGAGACGTCGAGTAACCAAAACAAATGCGTTAAACAAATTCGTACACGTTATTTATCAATATAACTCTAGAATTAAAGGATATACAACGAGAAACAACGTTTACAGTTTTAATAACTATCTCAAAAATTATCGCTCTGATGCAAACAACTGATGAGTTATCTACTTAAATATGATGAATAAAACGACTTACGTATTTTAAACATGCTAACCTTTAGCCCGGTAAGCAAATTAAAAAAAAAACGCAATATGTAGGCTACACGAGAACGGAGACGTCGAGTAACCAAAACAAATGCGTTAAACAAATTCGTACACGTTATTTATCAATTTAACTCTAGAATTAAAGGATATACAACGAGAAACAACGTTTGACAACCTTTAAACAGTTTTAATAACTATCTCAAAAATTATCGCTCTGATGCAAACAACTGATGAGTTATCTACTTAAATTTGATGAACAAAACGACTTACGTATTTTAAACATGCTAACCTTTAGCCCGGTAAGCAAATTAAAAAAAAAAACGCAATATGTAGGCTACACGAGAACGGAGACGTCGAGTAACCAAACCAAATGCGTTAAACAAATTCGTACACTTTATTTATCAATTTAACTCTAGAATTAAAGGATATACAACGAGAGACAACGTTTGACAACCTTTAAACAGTTTTAATAACTATCTCAAAAATTATCGCTCTGATGCAAACAACTGATGAGTTATCTACTTAAATATGATGAACAAAACGACTTACGTATTTTAAACATGCTAACCTTTAGCCCGGTAAGCAAATTAAAAAAAAAACGCAATATGTAGGCTACACGAGAACGGAGACGTCGAGTAACCAAAACAAATGCGTTAAACAAATTCGTACACGTTATTTATCAATTTAACTCTAGAATTAAAGGATATACTACAACGAGAAACAACGTTTGACAACCTTTAAACAGTTTTAATAACTATCTCAAAAATTATCGCTCTGATGCAAACAACTGATGAGTTATCTACTTAAATTTGATGAACAAAACGACTTACGTATTTTAAACATGCTAACCTTTAGCCCGGTAAGCAAATTAAAAAAAAAACGCAATATGTAGGCTACACGAGAACGGAGACGTCGAGTAACCAAAACAAATGCGTTAAACAAATTCGTACACGTTATTTATCAATTTAACTCTAGAATTAAAGGATATACAACGAGAAACAACGTTTGACAACCTTTAAACAGTTTTAATAACTATCTCAAAAATTGTCGCTCTGATGCAAACAACTGATGAGTTATCTACTTAAATTTGTTGAACAAAACGACTTACGTATTTTAAACATGCTAACCTTTAGCCCGGTAAGCAAATTAAAAAAAAACGCAATATGTAGGCTACACGAGAACGGAGACGTCGAGTAACCAACACAAATGCGTTAAACAAATTCGTACACGTTATTTATCAATTTAACTCTAGAATTAAAGGATATACAACGAGAAACAACGTTTGACAACCTTTAAACAGTTTTAATAACTATCTCAAAAATTATCGCTCTGATGCAAACAACTGATGAGTTATCTACTTAAATTTGATGAACAAAACGACTTACGTATTTTAACATGCTAACCTTTAGCCCGGTAAGCAAATTAAAAAAAACGCAATATGTAGGCTACACGAGAACGGAGACGTCGAGTAACCAAAACAAATGCGTTAAACAAATTCGTACACGTTATTTATCAATTTAACTCTAGAATTAAAGGATATACAACGAGAAACAACGTTTGACAACCTTTAAACAGTTTTAATAACTATCTCAAAAATTATCGCTCTGATGCAAACAACTGATGAGTTATCTACTTAAATATGATGAACAAAACGACTTACGTATTTTAAACATGCTAACCTTTAGCCCGGTAAGCAAATTAAAAAAAAAACGCAATATGTAGGCTACACGAGAACGGTGACGTCGAGTAACCAAAACAAATGCGTTAAACAAATTCGTACACTTTATTTATCAATTTAACTCTAGAATTAAAGGATATACAACGAGAAACAACGTTTGACAACCTTTAAACAGTTTTAATAACTATCTCAAAAATTATCGCTCTGATGCAAACAACTGATGAGTTATCTACTTAAATTTGATGAACAAAACGACTTACGTATTTTAAACATGCTAACCTTTAGCCCGGTAAGCAAATTAAAAAAAAAACGCAATATGTAGGCTACACGAGAACGGAGACGTCGAGTAACCAAACCAAATGCGTTAAACAAATTCGTACACGTTATTTATCAATTTAACTCTAGAATTGAAGGATATACAACGAGAAACAACGTTTGACAACCTTTAAACAGTTTTAATAACTATCTCAAAAATTATCGCTCTGATGCAAACAACTGATGAGTTATCTACTTAAATATGATGAACAAAACGACTTACGTATTTTAAACATGCTAACCTTTAGCCCGGTAAGCAAATTAAAAAAAAAAACGGAATATGTAGGCTACACGAGAACGGAGACGTCGAGTAACCAAAACAAATGCGTTAAACAAATTCGTACACGTTATTTATCAATTTAACTCTAGAATTAAAGGATATACAACGAGAAACAACGTTTGACAACCTTTAAACAGTTTTAATAACTATCTCAAAAATTGTCGCTCTGATGCAAACAACTGATGAGTTATCTACTTAAATTTGATGAACAAAACGACTTACGTATTTTAAACATGCTAACCTTTAGCCCGGTAAGCAAATTAAAAAAAAAAAAACGCAATATGTAGGCTACACGAGAACGGAGACGTCGAGTAACCAAAACAAATGCGTTAAACAAATTCGTACACGTTATTTATCAATTTAACTCTAGAATTAAAGGATATACAACGAGAAACAACGTTTGACAACCTTTAAACAGTTTTAATAACTATCTCAAAAATTATCGCTCTGATGCAAACAACTGATGAGTTATCTACTTAAATTTGTTGAACAAAACGACTTACGTATTTTAAGCATGCTAACCTTTAGCCCGGTAAGCAAATTAAAAAAAAAACGCAATATGTAGGCTACACGAGAACGGAGACGTCGAGTAACCAAAACAAATGCGTTAAACAAATTCGTACACGTTATTTATCAATATAACTCTAGAATTAAAGGATATACAACGAGAAACAACGTTTGACAACCTTTAAACAGTTTTAATAACTATCTCAAAAATTATCGCTCTGATGCAAACAACTGATGAGTTATCTACTTAGATATGATGAACAAAACTACTTACGTATTTTAAACATGCTAACCTTTAGCCCGGTAAGCAAATTAAAAAAAAAACGCAATATGTAGGCTACACGAGAACGGAGACGTCGAGTAACCAAAACAAATGCGTTAAACAAATTCGTACACGTTATTTATCAATTTAACTCTAGAATTAAAGGATATACAACGAGAAACAACGTTTGACAACCTTTAAACAGTTTTAATAACTATCTCAAAAATTATCGCTCTGATGCAAACAACTGATGAGTTATCTACTTAAATATGATGAACAAAACGACTTACGTATTTTAAACATGCTAACCTTTAGCCCGGTAAGCAAATTAAAAAAAAAACGCAATATGTAGGCTACACGAGAACGGAGACGTCGAGTAACCAAAACAAATGCGTTAAACAAATTCGTACACGTTATTTATCAATTTAACTCTAGAATTAAAGGATATACAACGAGAAACAACGTTTGACAACCTTTAAACAGTTTTAATAACTATCTCAAAAATTATCGCTCTGATGCAAACAACTGATGAGTTATCTACTTAAATTTGATGAACAAACCGACTTACGTATTTTAAACATGCTAACCTTTAGCCCGGTAAGCAAATTAAAAAAAAAAACGCAATATGTAGGCTACACGAGAACGGAGACGTCGAGTAACCAAACCAAATGCGTTAAACAAATTCGTACACGTTATTTATCAATTTAACTCTAGAATTAAAGGATATACAACGAGAAACAACGTTTGACAACCTTTAAACAGTTTTAATAACTATCTCAAAAATTATCGCTCTGATGCAAACAACTGATGAGTTATCTACTTAAATATGATGAACAAAACGACTTACGTATTTTAAACATGCTAACCTTTAGCCCGGTAAGCAAATTAAAAAAAAAACGCAATATGTAGGCTACACGAGAACGGAGACGTCGAGTAACCAAAACAAATGCGTTAAACAAATTCGTACACGTTATTTATCAATTTAAGTCTAGAATTAAAGGATATACAACGAGAAACAACGTTTGACAACCTTTAAACAGTTTTAATAACTATCTCAAAAATTGTCGCTCTGATGCAAACAACTGATGAGTTATCTACTTAAATTTGTTGAACAAAACGACTTACGTATTTTAAGCATGCTAACCTTTAGCCCGGTAAGCAAATTAAAAAAAAAACGCAATATGTAGGCTACACGAGAACGGAGACGTCGAGTAACCAAAACAAATGCGTTAAACAAATTCGTACACGTTATTTATCAATTTAACTCTAGAATTAAAGGATATACAACGAGAAAGAACGTTTGACAACCTTTAAACAGTTTTAATAACTATCTCAAAAATTATCGCTCTGATGCAAACAACTGATGAGTTATCTACTTAAATTTGATGAACAAAACGACTTACGTATTTTAAACATGCTAACCTTTAGCCCGGTAAGCAAATTTAAAAAAAAAACGCAATATGTAGGCTACACGAGAACGGAGACGTCGAGTAACCAAAACAAATGCGTTAAACAAATTCGTACACGTTATTTATCAATTTAACTCTAGAATTAAAGGATATACAACGAGAAACAACGTTTGACAACCTTTAAACAGTTTTAATAACTATCTCAAAAATTATCGCTCTGATGCAAACAACTGATGAGTTATCTACTTAAATATGATGAACAAAACGACTTACGTATTTTAAACATGCTAACCTTTAGCCCGGTAAGCAAATTTAAAAAAAAAACGCAATATGTAGGCTACACGAGAACGGAGACGTCGAGTAACCAAAACAAATGCGTTAAAAAAATTCGTACACGTTATTTATCAATTTAACTCTAGAATTAAAGGATATACAACGAGAAACAACGTTTGACAACCTTTAAACAGTTTTAATAACTATCTCAAAAATTGTCGCTCTGATGCAAACAACTGGTGAGTTATCTACTTAAATTTGATGAACAAAACGACTTACGTATTTTAGACATGCTAACCTTTAGCCCGGTAAGCAAATTAAAAAAAAAAACGCAATATGTAGGCTACACGAGAACGGAGACGTCGAGTAACCAAAACAAATGCGTTAAACAAATTCGTACACGTTATTTATCAATTTAACTCTAGAATTAAAGGATATACAACGAGAAACAACGTTTGACAACCTTTAAACAGTTTTAATAACTATCTCAAAAATTGTCGCTCTGATGCAAACAACTGCTGAGTTATCTACTTAAATTTGATGAACAAAACGACTTACGTATTTTAAACATGCTAACCTTTAGCCCGGTAAGCAAATTAAAAAAAAAAACGCAATATGTAGGCTACACGAGAACGGAGACGTCGAGTAACCAAAACAAATGCCTTAAACAAATTCGTACACGTTATTTATCAATTTAACTCTAGAATTAAAGGATATACAACGAGAAACAACGTTTGACAACCTTTAAACAGTTTTAATAACTATCTCAAAAATTGTCACTCTGATGCAAACAACTGATGAGTTATCTACTTAAATTTGATGAACAAAACGACTTACGTATTTTAAACATGCTAACCTTTAGCCCGGCAAGCAAATTTAAAAAAAAACGCAATATGTAGGCTACACGAGAACGGAGACGTCGAGTAACCAAAACAAATGCGTTAAACAAATTCGTACACGTTATTTATCAATTTAACTCTAGAATTAAAGGATATACAACGACAAACAACGTTTGACAACCTTTAAACAGTTTTAATAACTATCTCAAAAATTATCGCTCTGATGCAAACAACTGATGAGTTATCTACTTAAATATGATGAACAAAACGACTTACGTATTTTAAACATGCTAACCTTTAGCCCGGTAAGCAAATTAAAAAAAAAAACGCAATATGTAGGCTACACGAGAACGGAGACGTCGAGTAACCAAAACAAATGCGTTAAACAAATTCGTACACGTTATTTATCAATTTAACTCTAGAATTAAAGGATATACAACGAGAAACAACGTTTGACAAGCTTTAAACAGTTTTAATAACTATCTCAAAAATTATCGCTCTGATGCAAACAACTGATGAGTTATCTACTTAAATATGATGAACAAAACGACTTACGTATTTTAAACATGCTAACCTTTAGCCCGGTAAGCAAATTAAAAAAAAACGCAATATGTAGGCTACACGAGAACGGAGACGTCGAGTAACCAAAACAAATGCGTTAAACAAATTCGTACACGTTATTTATCAATTTAACTCTAGAATTAAAGGATATACAACGAGAAACAACGTTTGACAACCTTTAAACAGTTTTAATAACTATCTCAAAAATTGTCGCTCTGATGCAAACAACTGATGAGTTATCTACTTAAATTTGATGAACAAAACGACTTACGTATTTTAAACATGGTAACCTTTAGCCCGGTAAGCAAATTAAAAAAAAAAACGCAATATGTAGGCTACACGAGAACGGAGACGTCGAGTAACCAAAACAAATGCGTTAAACAAATTCGTACACGTTATTTATCAATTTAACTCTAGAATTAAAGGATATACAACGAGAAACAACGTTTGACAACCTTTAAACAGTTTTAATAACTATCTCAAAAATTAGCGCTCTGATGCAAACAACTGATGAGTTATCTACTTAAATATGATGAACAAAACGACTTACGTATTTTAAACATGCTAACCTTTAGCCCGGTAAGCAAATTAAAAAAAAACGCAATATGTAGGCTACACGAGAACGGAGACGTCGAGTAACCAAAACAAATGCGTTAAACAAATTCGTACACGTTATTTATCAATTTAACTCTAGAATTAAAGGATATACAACGAGAAACAACGTTTGACAACCTTTAAACAGTTTTAATAACTATCTCAAAAATTATCGCTCTGATGCAAACAACTGATGAGTTATCTACTTAAATATGATGAACAAAACGACTTACGTATTTTAAACATGCTAACCTTTAGCCCGGTAAGCAAATTTAAAAAAAAACGCAATATGTAGGATACACGAGAACGGAGACGTCGAGTAACCAAAACAAATGCGTTAAACAAATTCGTACACGTTATTTATCAATTTTACTCTAGAATTAAAGGATATACAACGAGAAACAACGTTTGACAACCTTTAAACAGTTTTAATAACTATCTCAAAAATTGTCGCTCTGATGCAAACAACTGATGAGTTATCTACTTAAATTTGATGAACAAAACGACTTACGTATTTTAAACATGCTAACCTTTAGCCCGGTAAGCAAATTAAAAAAAAAAACGCAATATGTAGGCTACACGAGAACGGAGACGTCGAGTAACCAAAACAAATGCGTTAAACAAATTCGTACACGTTATTTATCAATTTAACTCTAGAATTAAAGGATATACAACGAGAAACAACGTTTGACAACCTTTAAACAGTTTTAATAACTATCTCAAAAATTGTCGCTCTGATGCAAACAACTGATGAGTTATCTACTTAAATTTGTTGAATAAAACGACTTACGTATTTTAATTATGCTAACCTTTAGCCCGGTAAGCAAATTAAAAAAAAAACCCAATATGTAGGCTACACGAGAACGGAGACGTCGAGTAACCAAAACAAATGCGTTAAACAAATTCGTACACGTTATTTATCAATTTAACTCTAGAATTAAAGGATATACAACAAGAAACAACGTTTGACAACCTTTAAACAGTTTTAATAACTATCTCAAAAATTGTCGCTCTGATGCAAACAACTGATGAGTTATCTACTTAAATTTGATGAACAAAACGACTTACGTATTTTAAACATGCTAACCTTTAGCCCGGTAAGCAAATTAAAAAAAAAACGCAATATGTAGGCTACACGAGAACGGAGACGTCGAGTAACCAAAACAAATGCGTTAAACAAATTCGTACACGTTATTTATCAATTTAACTCTAGAATTAAAGGATATACAACGAGAAACAACGTTTGACATCCTTTAAACAGTTTTAATAACTATCTCAAAAATTGTCGCTCTGATGCAAACAACTGATGAGTTATCTACTTAAATTTGATGAACAAAACGACTTACGTATTTTAAACATGCTAACCTTTAGCCCGGTAAGCAAATTAAAAAAACAACGCAATATGTAGGCTACACGAGAACGGAGACGTCGAGTAACCAAAACAAATGCGTTAAACAAATTCGTACACGTTATTTATCAATTTAACTCTAGAATTAAAGGATATACAACGAGAAACAACGTTCGACAACCTTTAAACAGTTTTAATAACTATCTCAAAAATTATCGCTCTGATGCAAACAACTGATGAGTTATCTACTTAAATTTGTTGAACAAAACGACTTACGTATTTTAAGCATGCTAACCTTTAGCCCGGTAAGCAAATTAAAAAAAAAACGCAATATGTAGACTACACGAGAACGGAGACGTCGAGTAACCAAAACAAATGCGTTAAACAAATTCGTACACGTTATTTATCAATATAACTCTAGAATTAAAGGATATACAACGAGAAACAACGTTTACAGTTTTAATAACTATCTCAAAAATTATCGCTCTGATGCAAACAACTGATGAGTTATCTACTTAAATATGATGAATAAAACGACTTACGTATTTTAAACATGCTAACCTTTAGCCCGGTAAGCAAATTAAAAAAAAAACGCAATATGTAGGCTACACGAGAACGGAGACGTCGAGTAACCAAAACAAATGCGTTAAACAAATTCGTACACGTTATTTATCAATTTAACTCTAGAATTAAAGGATATACAACGAGAAACAACGTTTGACAACCTTTAAACAGTTTTAATAATTATCTCAAAAATTATCGCTCTGATGCAAACAACTGATGAGTTATCTACTTAAATTTGATGAACAAAACGACTTACGTATTTTAAACATGCTAACCTTTAGCCCGGTAAGCAAATTAAAAAAAAAACGCAATATGTAGGCTACACGAGAACGGAGACGTCGAGTAACCAAACCAAATGCGTTAAACAAATTCGTACACGTTATTTATCAATTTAACTCTAGAATTAAAGGATATACAACGAGAGACAACGTTTGACAACCTTTAAACAGTTTTAATAACTATCTCAAAAATTATCGCTCTGATGCAAACAACTGATGAGTTATCTACTTAAATATGATGAACAAAACGACTTACGTATTTTAAACATGCTAACATTTAGCCCGGTAAGCAAATTAAAAAAAAAACGCAATATGTAGGCTACACGAGAACGGAGACGTCGAGTAACCAAAACAAATGCGTTAAACAAATTCGTACACGTTATTTATCAATTTAACTCTAGAATTAAAGGATATACAACGAGAAACAACGTTTGACAACCTTTAAACAGTTTTGATAACTATCTCAAAAATTATCGCTCTGATGCAAACAACTGATGAGTTATCTACTTAAATTTGATGAACAAAACGACTTACGTATTTTAAACATGCTAACCTTTAGCCCGGTAAGCAAATTAAAAAAAAAACGCAATATGTAGGCTACACGAGAACGGAGACGTCGAGTAACCAAAACAAATGCGTTAAACAAATTCGTACACGTTATTTATCAATTTAACTCTAGAATTAAAGGATATACAACGAGAAACAACGTTTGACAACCTTTAAACAGTTTTAATAACTATCTCAAAAATTGTCGCTCTGATGCAAACAACTGATGAGTTATCTACTTAAATTTGTTGAACAAAACGACTTACGTATTTTAAACATGCTAACCTTTAGCCCGGTAAGCAAATAAAAAAAAAACGCAATATGTAGGCTACACGAGAACGGAGACGTCGAGTAACCAACACAAATGCGTTAAACAAATTCGTACACGTTATTTATCAATTTAACTCTAGAATTAAAGGATATACAACGAGAAACAACGTTTGACAACCTTTAAACAGTTTTAATAACTATCTCAAAAATTATCGCTCTGATGCAAACAACTGATGAGTTATCTACTTAAATTTGATGAACAAAACGACTTACGTATTTTAACATGCTAACCTTTAGCCCGGTAAGCAAATTAAAAAAAAACGCAATATGTAGGCTACACGAGAACGGAGACGTCGAGTAACCAAAACAAATGCGTTAAACAAATTCGTACACGTTATTTATCAATTTAACTCTAGAATTAAAGGATATACAACGAGAAACAACGTTTGACAACCTTTAAACAGTTTTAATAACTATCTCAAAAATTATCGCTCTGATGCAAACAACTGATGAGTTATCTACTTAAATATGATGAACAAAACGACTTACGTATTTTAAACATGCTAACCTTTAGCCCGGTAAGCAAATTAAAAAAAAAACGCAATATGTAGGCTACACGAGAACGGTGACGTCGAGTAACCAAAACAAATGCGTTAAACAAATTCGTACACTTTATTTATCAATTTAACTCTAGAATTAAAGGATATACAACGAGAAACAACGTTTGACAACCTTTAAACAGTTTTAATAACTATCTCAAAAATTATCGCTCTGATGCAAACAACTGATGAGTTATCTACTTAAATTTGATGAACAAAACGACTTACGTATTTTAAACATGCTAACCTTTAGCCCGGTAAGCAAATTAAAAAAAAAACGCAATATGTAGGCTACACGAGAACGGAGACGTCGAGTAACCAAACCAAATGCGTTAAACAAATTCGTACACGTTATTTATCAATTTAACTCTAGAATTAAAGGATATACAACGAGAAACAACGTTTGACAACCTTTAAACAGTTTTAATAACTATCTCAAAAATTATCGCTCTGATGCAAACAACTGATGAGTTATCTACTTAAATATGATGAACAAAACGACTTACGTATTTTAAACATGCTAACCTTTAGCCCGGTAAGCAAATTAAAAAAAAAAACGGAATATGTAGGCTACACGAGAACGGAGACGTCGAGTAACCAAAACAAATGCGTTAAACAAATTCGTACACGTTATTTATCAATTTAACTCTAGAATTAAAGGATATACAACGAGAAACAACGTTTGACAACCTTTAAACAGTTTTAATAACTATCTCAAAAATTGTCGCTCTGATGCAAACAACTGATGAGTTATCTACTTAAATTTAATGAACAAAACGACTTACGTATTTTAAACATGCTAACCTTTAGCCCGGTAAGCAAATTAAAAAAAAAAACGCAATATGTAGGCTACACGAGAACGGAGACGTCGAGTAACCAAAACAAATGCGTTAAACAAATTCGTACACGTTATTTATCAATTTAACTCTAGAATTAAAGGATATACAACGAGAAACAACGTTTGACAACCTTTAAACAGTTTTAATAACTATCTCAAAAATTATCGCTCTGATGCAAACAACTGATGAGTTATCTACTTAAATTTGTTGAACAAAACGACTTACGTATTTTAAGCATGCTAACCTTTAGCCCGGTAAGCAAATTAAAAAAAAAACGCAATATGTAGGCTACACGAGAACGGAGACGTCGAGTAACCAAAACAAATGCGTTAAACAAATTCGTACACGTTATTTATCAATATAACTCTAGAATTAAAGGATATACAACGAGAAACAACGTTTGACAACCTTTAAACAGTTTTAATAACTATCTCAAAAATTATCGCTCTGATGCAAACAACTGATGAGTTATCTACTTAAATATGATGAACAAAACTACTTACGTATTTTAAACATGCTAACCTTTAGCCCGGTAAGCAAATTAAAAAAAAAACGCAATATGTAGGCTACACGAGAACGGAGACGTCGAGTAACCAAAATAAATGCGTTAAACAAATTCGTACACGTTATTTATCAATTTAACTCTAGAATTAAAGGATATACAACGAGAAACAACGTTTGACAACCTTTAAACAGTTTTAATAACTATCTCAAAAATTATCGCTCTGATGCAAACAACTGATGAGTTATCTACTTAAATATGATGAACAAAACGACTTACGTATTTTAAACATGCTAACCTTTAGCCCGGTAAGCAAATTTAAAAAAAAACGCAATATGTGGGCTACACGAGAACGGAGACGTCGAGTAACCAAAACAAATGCGTTAAACAAATTCGTACACGTTATTTATCAATTTAACTCTAGAATTAAAGGATATACAACGAGAAACAACGTTTGACAACCTTTAAACAGTTTTAATAACTATCTCAAAAATTATCGCTCTGATGCAAACAACTGATGAGTTATCTACTTAAATATGATGAACAAAACGACTTACGTATTTTAAACATGCTAACCTTTAGCCCGGTAAGCAAATTAAAAAAAAAACGCAATATGTAGGCTACACGAGAACGGAGACGTCGAGTAACCAAAACAAATGCGTTAAACAAATTCGTACACGTTATTTATCAATTTAACTCTAGAATTAAAGGATATACAACGAGAAACAACGTTTCACAACCTTTAAACAGTTTTAATAACTATCTCAAAAATTATCGCTCTGATGCAAACAACTGATGAGTTATCTACTTAAATTTGATGAACAAACCGACTTACGTATTTTAAACATGCTAACCTTTAGCCCGGTAAGCAAATTAAAAAAAAAAACGCAATATGTAGGCTACACGAGAACGGAGACGTCGAGTAACCAAACCAAATGCGTTAAACAAATTCGTACACGTTATTTATCAATTTAACTCTAGAATTAAAGGATATACAACGAGAAACAACGTTTGACAACCTTTAAACAGTTTTAATAACTATCTCAAAAATTATCGCTCTGATGCAAACAACTGATGAGTTATCTACTTAAATATGATGAACAAAACGACTTACGTATTTTAAACATGCTAACCTTTAGCCCGGTAAGCAAATTAAAAAAAAAACGCAATATGTAGGCTACACGAGAACGGAGACGTCGAGTAACCAAAACAAATGCGTTAAACAAATTCGTACACGTTATTTATCAATTTAAGTCTAGAATTAAAGGATATACAACGAGAAACAACGTTTGACAACCTTTAAACAGTTTTAATAACTATCTCAAAAATTGTCGCTCTGATGCAAACAACTGATGAGTTATCTACTTAAATTTGTTGAACAAAACGACTTACGTATTTTAAGCATGCTAACCTTTAGCCCGGTAAGCAAATTAAAAAAAAAACGCAATATGTAGGCTACACGAGAACGGAGACGTCGAGTAACCAAAACAAATGCGTTAAACAAATTCGTACACGTTATTTATCAATTTAACTCTAGAATTAAAGGATATACAACGAGAAAGAACGTTTGACAACCTTTAAACAGTTTTAATAACTATCTCAAAAATTATCGCTCTGATGCAAACAACTGATGAGTTATCTACTTAAATTTGATGAACAAAACGACTTACGTATTTTAAACATGCTAACCTTTAGCCCGGTAAGCAAATTTAAAAAAAAAAACGCAATATGTAGGCTACACGAGAACGGAGACGTCGAGTAACCAAAACAAATGCGTTAAACAAATTCGTACACGTTATTTATCAATTTAACTCTAGAATTAAAGGATATACAACGAGAAACAACGTTTCACAACCTTTAAACAGTTTTAATAACTATCTCAAAAATTATCGCTCTGATGCAAACAACTGATGAGTTATCTACTTAAATTTGATGAACAAACCGACTTACGTATTTTAAACATGCTAACCTTTAGCCCGGTAAGCAAATTAAAAAAAAAAACGCAATATGTAGGCTACACGAGAACGGAGACGTCGAGTAACCAAACCAAATGCGTTAAACAAATTCGTACACGTTATTTATCAATTTAACTCTAGAATTAAAGGATATACAACGAGAAACAACGTTTGACAACCTTTAAACAGTTTTAATAACTATCTCAAAAATTATCGCTCTGATGCAAACAACTGATGAGTTATCTACTTAAATATGATGAACAAAACGACTTACGTATTTTAAACATGCTAACCTTTAGCCCGGTAAGCAAATTAAAAAAAAAAACGCAATATGTAGGCTACACGAGAACGGAGACGTCGAGTAACCAAAACAAATGCGTTAAACAAATTCGTACACGTTATTTATCAATTTAAGTCTAGAATTAAAGGATATACAACGAGAAACAACGTTTGACAACCTTTAAACAGTTTTAATAACTATCTCAAAAATTGTCGCTCTGATGCAAACAACTGATGAGTTATCTACTTAAATTTGTTGAACAAAACGACTTACGTATTTTAAGCATGCTAACCTTTAGCCCGGTAAGCAAATTAAAAAAAAAACGCAATATGTAGGCTACACGAGAACGGAGACGTCGAGTAACCAAAACAAATGCGTTAAACAAATTCGTACACGTTATTTATCAATTTAACTCTAGAATTAAAGGATATACAACGAGAAAGCAACGTTTGACAACCTTTAAACAGTTTTAATAACTATCTCAAAAATTATCGCTCTGATGCAAACAACTGATGAGTTATCTACTTAAATTTGATGAACAAAACGACTTACGTATTTTAAACATGCTAACCTTTAGCCCGGTAAGCAAATTTAAAAAAAAAACGCAATATGTAGGCTACACGAGAACGGAGACGTCGAGTAACCAAAACAAATGCGTTAAACAAATTCGTACACGTTATTTATCAATTTAACTCTAGAATTAAAGGATATACAACGAGAAACAACGTTTGACAACCTTTAAACAGTTTTAATAACTATCTCAAAAATTATCGCTCTGATGCAAACAACTGATGAGTTATCTACTTAAATATGATGAACAAAACGACTTACGTATTTTAAACATGCTAACCTTTAGCCCGGTAAGCAAATTAAAAAAAAAAACGCAATATGTAGGCTACACGAGAACGGAGACGTCGAGTAACCAAAACAAATGCGTTAAACAAATTCGTACACGTTATTTATCAATTTAACTCTAGAATTAAAGGATATACAACGAGAAACAACGTTTCACAACCTTTAAACAGTTTTAATAACTATCTCAAAAATTATCGCTCTGATGCAAACAACTGATGAGTTATCTACTTAAATTTGATGAACAAACCGACTTACGTATTTTAAACATGCTAACCTTTAGCCCGGTAAGCAAATTAAAAAAAAAAACGCAATATGTAGGCTACACGAGAACGGAGACGTCGAGTAACCAAAACCAAATGCGTTAAACAAATTCGTACACGTTATTTATCAATTTAACTCTAGAATTAAAGGATATACAACGAGAAACAACGTTTGACAACCTTTAAACAGTTTTAATAACTATCTCAAAAATTATCGCTCTGATGCAAACAACTGATGAGTTATCTACTTAAATATGATGAACAAAACGACTTACGTATTTTAAACATGCTAACCTTTAGCCCGGTAAGCAAATTAAAAAAAAAACGCAATATGTAGGCTACACGAGAACGGAGACGTCGAGTAACCAAAACAAATGCGTTAAACAAATTCGTACACGTTATTTATCAATTTAAGTCTAGAATTAAAGGATATACAACGAGAAACAACGTTTGACAACCTTTAAACAGTTTTAATAACTATCTCAAAAATTGTCGCTCTGATGCAAACAACTGATGAGTTATCTACTTAAATTTGTTGAACAAAACGACTTACGTATTTTAAGCATGCTAACCTTTAGCCCGGTAAGCAAATTAAAAAAAAAACGCAATATGTAGGCTACACGAGAACGGAGACGTCGAGTAACCAAAACAAATGCGTTAAACAAATTCGTACACGTTATTTATCAATTTAACTCTAGAATTAAAGGATATACAACGAGAAAGAACGTTTGACAACCTTTAAACAGTTTTAATAACTATCTCAAAAATTATCGCTCTGATGCAAACAACTGATGAGTTATCTACTTAAATTTGATGAACAAAACGACTTACGTATTTTAAACATGCTAACCTTTAGCCCGGTAAGCAAATTTAAAAAAAAAACGCAATATGTAGGCTACACGAGAACGGAGACGTCGAGTAACCAAAACAAATGCGTTAAACAAATTCGTACACGTTATTTATCAATTTAACTCTAGAATTAAAGGATATACAACGAGAAACAACGTTTGACAACCTTTAAACAGTTTTAATAACTATCTCAAAAATTATCGCTCTGATGCAAACAACTGATGAGTTATCTACT